>NW_026558629.1:0-144945 GCF_026930045.1 Uloborus diversus
TTTAAAACTCCCACCGACAGAGCTCCCATAGACTAATGGCTAGAGTGTTAGGCTTCCAAGCGAGTGGCCCTGGGTTCGAGTCCCAGCCTGAACGAAAATCTTCAATGTATACTTTTAGTTTCTAATTTGAAATTTCTTCTTCTTTTTTTTTTAATTTTTCTCTTTTGCGAATATTGATTATTTATGTAGGGAGAAAAATTCTGAGTCAGTTTAATTATTCGACCTGTAAATTTCAAAGTGTTTGAATCAATAATTACCAAGGTGCATTTTTTGTTTTTATTATATTTAAGACTTCCATCGACAGAGCTCCGATAGCCTAATGGCTAGACCGTTGGGTTCCTAGCGCGTGGTACTGGGTTCGAGTCCCGACCGGAAAGGAAATCTTAAATGCAAATATTTTTTTCTAATTTTATAATTCTTTTTTTTTATTTTTCCCTTTTGCGAAGTCAGTCAGTCAGTCTGACAGTCAATCAGTCAAGCACTCAGTCATTCAGTCTCAGTCAGTCAGTCCAGTCAGTCAGTCACTCAGTCAGTCAGTTAGTCCTTGAGCCAGTCAGTCAAGCAGTCAGTCATTTAGTCTCAGTCAGTCAGTCATTCAGTCAGTATGTCAGTCAGGCAGTCAGTCAGTCAGTCAGTCGGTCAGTCCTGTGCAGTCAGTTAGTCACTAAAGCAGTCAGTCAGTCTCAGTCAGTCAGTCAGTCAGTCAGTCCAGTCCAGTCTCAGTCAGTCAGTCAGTCAGTCTCGGTCAGTCAGTCAGTCAGTCAGGCAGTCAGTCAGTCGGTCAGCCTTATTCAGTCAGTCTGTCAGTCAGTCAGTCAGTCAGCCTTATTCAGTCAGTCTGTCAGTCAGTCAGTCGGTTAGTCCTGTCCAGTCAGTTAGTCAGTCAAGCAGACAGTCAGGTAGTCAAACAGTCAGTCAGTCAGTGTCAGTCAGTCATTTAGTCATTCAGTCAGTCAGTGAAATAGCCAGTCAGAGAGTCAAGCAGTCAGTCAGTCAGTCTCAGTCAGTCAGTTAGTCAGTCAGTCAGTCAGTCAGTCAGTCAGTCCAGTCTCAGTCAGTCAGGCAGTTAGTCAGTCAGTCTCGGTCAGTCAGTGAGTCAGTCAGTCAGTATCAGTCAGTCAGTGAGTCAGTCTGTCAGTCAGGCAGTATCAGTCAGGCAGTAAGACTCCGCTCGACAGAACTCCGATAGCCTAATGGCTAGACCGCTGGTCTTCCAAGCGAGTGGCCTGGGTTCGAGTCCCAGCCGGAGCGAATATCTTCAATGTATATATTTCTTTTCTAATTTGAAAATTCTTTTTTTTTTCAATTTCTTTCCTTTGCAATTATTGATTATTTATGTAGGGAAGAAAATTCTGAGTCAGTTTTATTTTTCGACACGAAGATTTCAAAGTGTTTAAATAAACAATTAATAAGGTGCATTTTTTGTTTTTATTATATTTAAAACTCCCACCGACAGAGCTCCCATAGACTAATGGCTAGACCGTTGGGTTCCAAGCGCGTGGTACTGGGTTCGAGTCCCAGCCTGAACGAAAATCTTCAATGTATACTTTTAGTTTCTAATTTGAAATTTCTTCTTCTTTTTTTTTTTTAATTTTTCTCTTTTGCGAATATTGATTATTTATGTAGGGAGAAAAATTCTGAGTCAGTTTAATTATTCGACCTGTAAATTTCAAAGTGTTTGAATCAATAATTACCAAGGTGCATTTTTTGTTTTTATTATATTTAAGACTTCCATCGACAGAGCTCCGATAGCCTAATGGCTAGACCGTTGGGTTCCAAGCGCGTGGTACTGGGTTCGATTCCCGGCCGGAACGAAAATCTTCCATGTATATATTTCTCTTCTAATTTGAAGATTATTTTTTTTTCAATTTCTTTCTTTTGCAAATATGGATTATTTATGTACGGAAGAAAATTCTGAGTCAGTTTAATCATTCGACCTTTAGATTTCAAAGATTTTAGATCAATAATTACTAAGGTGCATTTTTTGTTTTTATTATAATTAAGACACCGATCAACAGAGATCCGATAGTGTATTGGCGAGAGCGTTGGGCTTCCATGAGTGTCGCCCTGGGTTCAAATCCCAGCCGGAAAGGAAATCTTAAATGCAAATACTTTTTTCTAATTTTATAATTCTTTTTTTTATTTTTCCCTTTTGCGAAGTCAGTCAGTCAGTCTGACAGTCAATCAGTCAAGCACTCAGTCATTCAGTCTCAGTCAGTCAGTCCAGTCAGTCAGTCACTCAGTCAGTCAGTTAGTCCTTCAGCCAGTCAGTCAAGCAGTCAGTCATTTAGTCTCAGTCAGTCAGTCATTCAGTCAGTCAGTCAGGCAGGCAGTCAGTCCGTCAGTCAGTCGGTCAGTCCTGTGCAGTCAGTTAGTCACTAAAGCAGTCAGTCAGTCTCAGTCAGTCAGTCAGTCAGTCAGTCCAGTCCAGTCTCAGTCAGTCAGTCAGTCAGTCATTCAGTCAGTCAGTCAGTCAGGCAGTCAGTCAGTCGGTCAGCCTTATTCAGTCAGTCTGTCAGTCAGTCAGTCAGTCAGCCTTATTCAGTCAGTCTGTCAGTCATCCTTATTCAGTCAGTCTGTCAGTCAGTCAGTCGGTCAGTCCTGTCCAGTAAGTTAGTCAGTCAAGCAGTCAGTCAGGTAGTCAAGCAGTCAGTCAGTCAGTGTCAGTCAGTCATTTAGTCATTCAGTCAGTCAGTGAAATAGCCAGTCAGAGAGTCAAGCAGTCAGTCAGTCAGTCTCAGTCAGTCAGTTAGTCAGTCAGTCAGTCAGTCAGTCAGTCAGTCCAGTCTCAGTCAGTCAGGCAGTTAGTCAGTCAGTCTCGGTCAGTCAGTGAGTCAGTCAGTCAGTATCAGTCAGTCAGTATCAGTCAGTCAGTGAGTCAGTCTGTCAGTCAGGCAGTATCAGTCAGGCAGTAAGACTCCGCTCGACAGAACTCCGAAAGCCTAATGGCTAGACCGCTGGTCTTCCAAGCGAGTGGCCTGGGTTCGAGTCCCAGCAGGAGCGAATATCTTCAATGTATATATTTCTTTTCTAATTTGAAAATTCTTTTTTTTTTCAATTTCTTTCCTTTGCAATTATTGATTATTTATGTAGGGAAGAAAATTCTGAGTCAGTTTAATTTTTCGACACAAAGATTTCAAAGTGTTTAAATAAACAATTACCAAGGTGCATTTTTTGTTTTTATTATATTTAAAACTCCCACCGACAGAGCTCCCATAGACTAATGGCTAGAGTGTTAGGCTTCCAAGCGAGTGGCCCTGGGTTCGAGTCCCAGCCTGAACGAAAATCTTCAATGTATACTTTTAGTTTCTAATTTGAAATTTCTTCTTCTTTTTTTTTTAATTTTTCTCTTTTGCGAATATTGATTCTTTATGTAGGGAGAAAAATTCTGAGTCAGTTTAATTATTCGACCTGTAAATTTCAAAGTGTTTGAATCAATAATTACCAAGGTGCATTTTTTGTTTTTATTATATTTAAGACTTCCATCGACAGAGCTCCGATAGCCTAATGGCTAGACCGTTGGGTTCCTAGCGCGTGGTACTGGGTTCGAGTCCCGACCGGAAAGGAAATCTTAAATGCAAATATTTTTTTCTAATTTTATAATTCTTTTTTTTTTATTTTTCCCTTTTGCGAAGTCAGTCAGTCAGTCTGACAGTCAATCAGTCAAGCACTCAGTCATTCAGTCTCAGTCAGTCAGTCCAGTCAGTCAGTCACTCAGTCAGTCAGTTAGTCCTTCAGCCAGTCAGTCAAGCAGTCAGTCATTTAGTCTCAGTCAGTCAGTCATTCAGTCAGTATGTCAGTCAGGCAGTCAGTCAGTCAGTCAGTCGGTCAGTCCTGTGCAGTCAGTTAGTCACTAAAGCAGTCAGTCAGTCTCAGTCAGTCAGTCAGTCAGTCAGTCCAGTCCAGTCTCAGTCAGTCAGTCAGTCAGTCTCGGTCAGTCAGTCAGTCAGTCAGTCAGTCAGTCAGGCAGTCAGTCAGTCGGTCAGCCTTATTCAGTCAGTCGGTCAGTCAGTCAGTCAGTCAGCCTTATTCAGTCAGTCTGTCAGTCATCCTTATTCAGTCAGTCTGTCAGTCAGTCAGTCGGTCAGTCCTGTCCAGTCAGTTAGTCAGTCAAGCAGACAGTCAGGTAGTCAAACAGTCAGTCAGTCAGTGTCAGTCAGTCATTTAGTCATTCAGTCAGTCAGTGAAATAGCCAGTCAGAGAGTCAAGCAGTCAGTCAGTCAGTCTCAGTCAGTCAGTTAGTCAGTCAGTCAGTCAGTCAGTCAGTCAGTCCAGTCTCAGTCAGTCAGGCAGTTAGTCAGTCAGTCTCGGTCAGTCAGTGAGTCAGTCAGTCAGTATCAGTCAGTCAGTGAGTCAGTCTGTCAGTCAGGCAGTATCAGTCAGGCAGTAAGACTCCGCTCGACAGAACTCCGATAGCCTAATGGCTAGACCGCTGGTCTTCCAAGCGAGTGGCCTGGGTTCGAGTCCCAGCCGGAGCGAATATCTTCAATGTATATATTTCTTTTCTAATTTGAAAATTCTTTTTTTTTCAATTTCTTTCCTTTGCAATTATTGATTATTTATGTAGGGAAGAAAATTCTGAGTCAGTTTTATTTTTCGACACGAAGATTTCAAAGTGTTTAAATAAACAATTAATAAGGTGCATTTTTTGTTTTTATTATATTTAAAACTCCCACCGACAGAGCTCCCATAGACTAATGGCTAGACCGTTGGGTTCCAAGCGCGTGGTCCTGGGTTCGAGTCCCAGCCTGAACGAAAATCTTCAATGTATACTTTTAGTTTCTAATTTGAAATTTCTTCTTCTTTTTTTTTTAATTTTTCTCTTTTGCGAATATTGGTTATTTATGTAGGGAGAAAAATTCTGAGTCAGTTTAATTATTCGACCTGTAAATTTCAAAGTGTTTGAATCAATAATTACCAAGGTGCATTTTTTGTTTTTATTATATTTAAGACTTCCATCGACAGAGCTCCGATAGCCTAATGGCTAGACCGTTGGGTTCCAAGCGCGTGGTACTGGGTTCGATTCCCGGCCGGAACGAAAATCTTCCATGTATATATTTCTCTTCTAATTTGAAGATTATTTTTTTTTCAATTTCTTTCTTTTGCAAATATGGATTATTTATGTACGGAAGAAAATTCTGAGTCAGTTTAATCATTCGACCTTTAGATTTCAAAGATTTTAGATCAATAATTACTAAGGTGCATTTTTTGTTTTTATTATAATTAAGACACCGATCAACAGAGATCCGATAGTGTATTGGCGAGAGCGTTGGGCTTCCATGAGTGTCGCCCTGGGTTCAAATCCCAGCCGGAAAGGAAATCTTAAATGCAAATACTTTTTTCTAATTTTATAATTCTTTTTTTTATTTTTCCCTTTTGCGAAGTCAGTCAGTCAGTCTGACAGTCAATCAGTCAAGCACTCAGTCATTCAGTCTCAGTCAGTCAGTCCAGTCAGTCAGTCACTCAGTCAGTCAGTTAGTCCTTCAGCCAGTCAGTCAAGCAGTCAGTCATTTAGTCTCAGTCAGTCAGTCATTCAGTCAGTCAGTCAGTCAGGCAGTCAGTCAGTCAGTCAGTCGGTCAGTCCTGTGCAGTCAGTTAGTCACTAAAGCAGTCAGTCAGTCTCAGTCAGTCAGTCAGTCAGTCAGTCCAGTCCAGTCTCAGTCAGTCAGTCAGTCAGTTATTCAGTCAGTCAGTCAGTCAGGCAGTCAGTCAGTCGGTCAGCCTTATTCAATCAGTCTGTCAGTCAGTCAGTCAGTCAGCCTTATTCAGTCAGTCTGTCAGTCATCCTTATTCAGTCAGTCTGTCAGTCAGTCAGTCGGTCAGTCCTGTCCAGTCAGTTAGTCAGTCAAGCAGTCAGTCAGGTAGTCAAGCAGTCAGTCAGTCAGTGTCAGTCAGTCATTTAGTCATTCAGTCAGTCAGTGAAATAGCCAGTCAGAGAGTCAAGCAGTCAGTCAGTCAGTCTCAGTCAGTCAGTTAGTCAGTCAGTCAGTCAGTCAGTCAGTCAGTCAGTCAGTCAGTCCAGTCTCAGTCAGTCAGGCAGTTAGTCAGTCAGTCTCGGTCAGTCAGTGAGTCAGTCAGTCAGTATCAGTCAGTCAGTGAGTCAGTCTGTCAGTCAGGCAGTATCAGTCAGGCAGTAAGACTCCGCTCGACAGAACTCCGATAGCCTAATGGCTAGACCGCTGGTCTTCCAAGCGAGTGGCCTGGGTTCGAGTACCAGCCGGAGCGAATATCTTCAATGTATATATTTCTTTTCTAATTTGAAAATTCTTTTTTTTTTCAATTTCTTTCCTTTGCAATTATTGATTATTTATGTAGGGAAGAAAATTCTGAGTCAGTTTAATTTTTCGACACGAAGATTTCAAAGTGTTTAAATAAACAATAACCAAGGTGCATTTTTTGTTTTTATTATATTTAAAACTCCCACCGACAGAGCTCCCATAGACTAATGGCTAGAGTGTTAGGCGTCCAAGCGAGTGGCCCTGGGTTCGAGTCCCAGCCTGAACGAAAATCTTCAATGTATACTTTTAGTTTCTAATTTGAAATTTCTTCTTCTTTTTTTTTTTTAATTTTTCTCTTTTGCGAATATTGATTATTTATGTAGGGAGAAAAATTCTGAGTCAGTTTAATTATTCGACCTGTAAATTTCAAAGTGTTTGAATCAATAATTACCAAGGTGCATTTTTTGTTTTTATTATATTTAAGACTTCCATCGACAGAGTTCCGATAGCCTAATGGCTAGACCGTTGGGTTCCAAGTGCGTGGTACTGGGTTCGAGTCCCGGCCGGAACGAAAATCTTCCATGTATATATTTCTCTTCTAATTTGAAGATTCTTTTTTTTTTCAATTTCTTTCTTTTGCAAATATGGATTATTTATGTACGGAAGAAAATTCTGAGTCAGTTTAATCATTCGACCTTTAGATTTCAAAGTGTTTGAATCAATAATTACCAAGGTGCATTTTTTGTTTTTATTATAATTAAGACACCGATCAACAGAGCTCCGATAGCCTAATGGCTAGACCGTTGGGTTCCTAGCGCGTGGTACTGGGTTCGAGTCCCGACCGGAAAGGAAATCTTAAATGCAAATATTTTTTTCTAATTTTATAATTCTTTTTTTTTATTTTTCCCTTTTGCGAAGTCAGTCAGTCAGTCTGACAGTCAATCAGTCAAGCACTCAGTCATTCAGTCTCAGTCAGTCAGTCCAGTCAGTCAGTCACTCAGTCAGTCAGTTAGTCCTTCAGCCAGCCAGTCAAGCAGTCAGTCATTTAGTCTCAGTCAGTCAGTCATTCAGTCAGTCAGTCAGTCAGGCAGTCAGTCAGTCAGTCGGTCAGTCCTGTGCAGTCAGTTAGTCACTAAAGCAGTCAGTCAGTCTCAGTCAGTCAGTCAGTCAGTCAGTCCAGTCCAGTCTCAGTCAGTCAGTCAGTCAGTCTCGGTCAGTCAGTCAGTCAGTCATTCAGTCAGGCAGTCAGTCAGTCGGTCAGCCTTATTCAGTCAGTCTGTCAGTCAGTCAGTCAGTCAGCCTTATTCAGTCAGTCTGTCAGTCATCCTTATTCAGTCAGTCTGTCAGTCAGTCAGTCGGTCAGTCCTGTCCAGTCAGTTAGTCAGTCAAGCAGTCATTCAGGTAGTCAAGCAGTCAGTCAGTCAGTGTCAGTCAGTCATTTAGTCATTCAGTCAGTCAGTGAAATAGCCAGTCAGAGAGTCAAGCAGTCAGTCAGTCAGTCTCAGTCAGTCAGTTAGTCAGTCAGTCAGTCAGTCAGTCAGTCAGTCCAGTCTCAGTCAGTCAGGCAGTTAGTCAGTCAGTCTCGGTCAGTCAGTGAGTCAGTCAGTCAGTATCAGTCAGTCAGTGAGTCAGTCTGTCAGTCAGGCAGTAAGACTCCGCTCGACAGAACTCCGATAGCCTAATGGCTAGACCGCTGGTCTTCCAAGCGAGTGGCCTGGGTTCGAGTCCCAGCCGGAGCGAATATCTTCAATGTATATATTTCTTTTCTAATTTGAAAATTCTTTTTTTTTTTTCAATTTCTTTCCTTTGCAATTATTGATTATTTATGTAGGGAAGAAAATTCTGAGTCAGTTTAATTTTTCGACACAAAGATTTCAAAGTGTTTAAATAAACAATTACCAAGGTGCATTTTTTGTTTTTATTATATTTGAAACTCCCACCGACAGAGCTCCCATAGACTAATGGCTAGAGTGTTAGGCTTCCAAGCGAGTGGCCCTGGGTTCAAGTCCCAGCCTGAACGAAAATCTTCAATGTATACTTTTAGTTTCTAATTTGAAATTTCTTCTTTTTTTTAAATTTTTCTCTTTTGCGAATATTGATTATTTATGTAGGGAGAAAAATTCTGAGTCAGTTTAATTATTCGACCTGTAAATTTCAAAGTGTTTGAATCAATAATTACCAAGGTGCATTTTTTGTTTTTATTATATTTAAGACTTCCGTCGACAGAGCTCCGATAGCCTAATGGCTAGACCGTTGGGTTCCAAGCGCGTGGTACTGGGTTCGAGTCCCGGCCGGAACGAAAATCTTCCATGTATATATTTCTCTTCTAATTTGAAGATTCTTTTTTTTTCAATTTCTTTCTTTTGCAAATATGGATTATTTATGTACGGAAGAAAATTCTGAGTCAGTTTAATCATTCGACCTTTAGATTTCAAAGATTTTAGATCAATAATTACTAAGGTGCATTTTTTGTTTTTATTATAATTAAGACACCGATCAACAGAGATCCGATAGTATATTGGCGAGAGCGTTGGGCTTCCATGAGTGTCGCCCTGAGTTCAAATCCCAGCCGGAAAGGAAATCTTAAATGCAAATATTTTTTTCTAATTTTATAATCCTTTTTTTTTATTTTTCCCTTTTGCGAAGTCAGTCAGTCAGTCTGACAGTCAATCAGTCAAGCACTCAGTCATTCAGTCTCAGTCAGTCAGTCCAGTCAGTCAGTCACTCAGTCAGTCAGTTAGTCCTTCAGCCAGTCAGTCAAGCAGTCAGTCATTTAGTCTCAGTCAGTCAGTCATTCAGTCAGTCAGTCAGTCAGTCAGTCGGTCAGTCCTGTGCAGTCAGTTAGTCACTAAAGCAGTCAGTCAGTCTCAGTCAGTCAGTCAGTCAGTCTCGGTCAGTCAGTTAGTCAGTCATTCAGTCAGTCAGTCAGTCAGGCAGTCAGTCAGTCGGTCAGCCTTATTCAGTCAGTCTGTCAGTCAGTCAGTCAGTCAGCCTTATTCAGTCAGTCTGTCAGTCAGTCAGTCGGTCAGTCCTGTCCAGTCAGTTAGTCAGTCAAGCAGTCAGTCAGGTAGTCAAGCAGTCAGTGTCAGTCAGTCATTTAGTCATTCAGTCAGTCAGTGAAATAGCCAGTCAGAGAGTCAAGCAGTCAGTCAGTCAGTCTCAGTCAGTCAGTTAGTCAGTCAGTCAGTCAGTCAGTCAGTCAGTCAGTCCAGTCTCAGTCAGTCAGGCAGTTAGTCAGTCAGTCTCGGTCAGTCAGTGAGTCAGTCAGTCAGTATCAGTCAGTCAGTGAGTCAGTCTGTCAGTCAGGCAGTATCAGTCAGGCAGTAAGACTCCGCGCGACAGAACTCCGATAGCCTAATGGCTAGACCGCTGGTCTTCCAAGCGAGTGGCCTGGGGTCGAGTCCCAGCCGGAGCGAATATCTTCAATGTATATATTTCTTTTCTAATTTGAAAATTCTTTTTTTTTTTCAATTTCTTTCCTTTGCAATTATTGATTATTTATGTAGGGAAGAAAATTCTGAGTCAGTTTAATTTTTCGACACGAAGATTTCAAAGTGTTTAAATAAACAATTACCAAGGTGCATTTTTTGTTTTTATTATATTTAAAACTCCCACCGACAGAGCTCCCATAGACTAATGGCTAGAGTGTTAGGCTTCCAAGCGAGTGGCCCTGGGTTCGAGTCCCAGCCTGAACGAAAATCTTCAATGTATACTTTTAGTTTCTAATTTGAAATTTCTTCTTCTTTTTTTTTTAATTTTTCTCTTTTGCGAATATTGATTATTTATGTAGGGAGAAAAATTCTGAGTCAGTTTAATTATTCGACCTGTAAATTTCAAAGTGTTTGAATCAATAATTACCAAGGTGCATTTTTTGTTTTTATTATATTTAAGACTTCCATCGACAGAGCTCCGATAGACTAATGGCTAGACCGTTGGGTTCCAAGCGCGTGGTACTGGGTTCCAGTCCCGGCCGGAACGAAAATCTTCCCTGTATATATTTCTCTTCTAATTTGAAGATCCTTTTTTTTTTCAATTTCTTTCTTTTGCAAATATGGATTATTTATGTACGGAAGAAAATTCTGAGTCAGTTTAATCATTCGACCTTTAAATTTCAAAGATTTTAGATCAATAATTACTGAGGTGCATTTTTTGTTTTTATTATAATTAAGACACCGATCAACAGAGATCCGATAGTATATTGGCGAGAGCGTTGGGCTTCCATGAGTGTCGCCCTGGGTTCAAATCCCAGCCGGAAAGGAAATCTTAAATGCAAATATTTTTTTCTAATTTTATAATTCTTTTTTTTATTTTTCCCTTTTGCGAAGTCAGTCAGTCAGTCTGACAGTCAATCAGTCAAGCACTCAGTCATTCAGCCTCAGTCAGTCAGTCCAGTCAGTCAGTCACTCAGTCAGTCAGTTAGTCCTTCAGCCAGTCAGTCAAGCAGTCAGTCATTTAGTCTCAGTCAGTCAGTCATTCAGTCAGTCAGTCAGTCAGGCAGTCAGTCAGTCAGTCGGTCAGTCCTGTGCAGTCAGTTAGTCACTAAAGCAGTCAGTCAGTCTCAGTCAGTCAGTCAGTCAGTCAGTCCAGTCCAGTCTCAGTCAGTCAGTCAGTCAGTCTCGGTCAGTCAGTCATTCAGTCAGTCAGGCAGTCAGTCAGTCGGTCAGTCGGTCAGCCTTATTCAGTCAGTCTGTCAGTCAGTCAGTCAGTCAGCCTTATTCAGTCAGTCTGTCAGTCATCCTTATTCAGTCAGTCTGTCAGTCAGTCAGTCGGTCAGTCCTGTCCAGTCAGTTATGCAGTCAAGCAGTCAGTCAGGTAGTCAAGCAGTCAGTCAGTCAGTGTCAGTCAGTCATTTAGTCATTCAGTCAGTCAGTGAAATAGCCAGTCAGAGAGTCAAGCAGTCAGTCAGTCAGTCTCGACAGAACTCCGATAGCCTAATGGCTAGACCGCTGGTCTTCCAAGCGAGTGGCATGGGTTCGAGTCCCAGCCGGAGCGAATATCTTCAATGTATATATTTCTTTTCTAATTTGAAAATTCTTTTTTTTTTCAATTTCTTTCCTTAGCAATTATTGATTATTTATGTAGGGAAGAAAATTCTGAGTCAGTTTAATTTTTCGACACGAAGATTTCAAAGTGTTTAAATAAACAATTACCAAGGTGCATTTTTTGTTTTTATTATATTTAAAACTCCCACCGACAGAGCTTCCATAGACTAATGGCTAGAGTGTTAGGCTTCCAAGCGAGTGGCCCTGGGTTCGAGTCCCAGCCTGAACGAAAATCTTCAATGTATACTTTTAGTTTCTAATTTGAAATTTCTTCTTCTTTTTTTTTTTAATTTTTCTCTTTTGCGAATATTGATTATTTATGTAGGGAGAAAAATTCTGAGTCAGTTTAATTATTCGACCTATAAATTTCAAAGTGTTTGAATCAATAATTACCAAGGTGCATTTTTTGTTTTTATTATATTTAAGACTTCCATCGACAGAGCTCCGATAGCCTAATGGCTAGACCGTTGGGTTCCTAGCGCGTGGTACTGGGTTCGAGTCCCGACCGGAAAGGAAATCTTAAATGCAAATATTTTTTTCTAATTTTATAATTCTTTTTTTTTATTTTTCCCTTTTGCGAAGTCAGTCAGTCAGTCTGACAGTCAATCAGTCAAGCACTCAGTCATTCA
Organism: Uloborus diversus; assembly: GCF_026930045.1. Taxonomy (NCBI): domain Eukaryota; kingdom Metazoa; phylum Arthropoda; class Arachnida; order Araneae; family Uloboridae; genus Uloborus; species Uloborus diversus. The sequence continues at coordinate 11,890 of NW_026558629.1, forward strand.
GTCTCAGTCAGTCAGTCCAGTCAGTCAGTCACTCAGTCAGTCAGTTAGTCCTTCAGCCAGTCAGTCAAGCAGTCAGTCATTTAGTCTCAGTCAGTCAGTCATTCAGTCAGTCAGTCAGGCAGTCAGTCAGTCAGTCAGTCGGTCAGTCCTGTGCAGTCAGTTAGTCACTAAAGCAGTCAGTCAGTCAGTCAGTCAGTCCAGTCCAGTCTCAGTCAGTCAGTCAGTCAGTCTCGGTCAGTCAGTCAGTCATTCAGTCAGTCAGGCAGCCTTATTCAGTCAGTCTGTCAGTCATCCTTATTCAGTCAGTCTGTCAGTCAGTCAGTCGGTCAGTCCTGTCCAGTCAGTTAGTCAGTCAAGCAGTCAGTCAGGTAGTCAAGCAGTCAGTCAGTCAGTGTCAGTCAGTCATTTAGTCATTCAGTCAGTCAGTGAAATAGCCAGTCAGAGAGTCAAGCAGTCAGTCAGTCAGTCTCAGTCAGTCAGTTAGTCAGTCAGTCAGTCAGTCAGTCAGTCAGTCCAGTCTCAGTCAGTCAGGCAGTTAGTCAGTCAGTCTCGGTCAGTCAGTGAGTCAGTCAGTCAGTATTAGTCAGTCAGTGAGTCAGTCTGTCAGTCAGGCAGTATCAGTCAGGCAGTAAGACTCCGCGCGACAGAACTCCGATAGCCTAATGGCTAGACCGCTGGTCTTCCAAGCGAGTGGCCTGGGTTCGAGTCCCAGCCGGAGCGAATATTTTCATTGTATATATTTCTTTTCTAATTTGAAAATTCTTTTTTTTTTCAATTTCTTTCCTTTGCAATTATTGATTATTTATGTAGGGAAGAAAATTCTGAGTCAGTTTAATTTTTCGACACGAAGATTTCAAAGTGTTTAAATAAACAATTACCAAGGTGCATTTTTTGTTTTTATTATATTTAAAACTCCCACCGACAGAGCTCCCATAGACTAATGGCTACAGTGTTAGGCTTCCAAGCGAGTGGCCCTGGGTTCGAGTCCCAGCCTGAACGAAAATCTTCAATGTATACTTTTAGTTTCTAATTTGAAATTTCTTCTTCTTTTTTTTTTAATTTTTCTCTTTTGCGAATATTGATTATTTATGTAGGGAGAAAAATTCTGAGTCAGTTTAATTATTCGACCTGTAAATTTCAAAGTGTTTGAATCAATAATTACCAAGGTGCATTTTTTGTTTTTATTATATTTAAGACTTCCATCGACAGAGCTCCGATAGACTAATGGCTAGACCGTTGGGTTCCAAGCGCGTGGTACTGGGTTCGAGTCCCGGCCGGAACGAAAATCTTCCATGTATATATTTCTCTTCTAATTTGAAGATTATTTTTTTTTTCAATTTCTTTCTTTTGCAAATATGGATTATTTATGCACGGAAGAAAATTCTGAGTCAGTTTAATCATTCGACCTTTAGATTTCAAAGATTTTAGATCAATAATTACTAAGGTGCATTTTTTGTTTTTATTATAATTAAGACACCGATCAACAGAGATCCGATAGTATATTGGCGAGAGCGTTGGGCTTCCATGAGTGTCGCCCTGGGTTCAAATCCCAGCCGGAAAGGAAATCTTAAATGCAAATATTTTTTTTCTAATTTTATAATTCTTTTTTTTTATTTTTCCCTTTTGCGAAGTCAGTCAGTCAGTCTGACAGTCAATCAGTCAAGCACTCAGTCATTCAGCCTCAGTCAGTCAGTCCAGTCAGTCAGTCACTCAGTCAGTCAGTTAGTCCTTCAGCCAGTCAGTCAAGCAGTCAGTCATTTAGTCTCAGTCAGTCAGTCATTCAGTCAGTCAGTCAGTCAGGCAGTCAGTCAGTCAGTCGGTCAGTCCTGTGCAGTCAGTTAGTCACTAAAGCAGTCAGTCAGTCTCAGTCAGTCAGTCAGTCAGTCAGTCCAGTCCAGTCTCAGTCAGTCAGTCAGTCAGTCTCGGTCAGTCAGTCATTCAGTCAGTCAGGCAGTCAGTCAGTCGGTCAGTCGGTCAGCCTTATTCAGTCAGTCTGTCAGTCAGTCAGTCAGTCAGCCTTATTCAGTCAGTCTGTCAGTCATCCTTATTCAGTCAGTCTGTCAGTCAGTCAGTCGGTCAGTCCTGTCCAGTCAGTTATGCAGTCAAGCAGTCAGTCAGGTAGTCAAGCAGTCAGTCAGTCAGTGTCAGTCAGTCATTTAGTCATTCAGTCAGTCAGTGAAATAGCCAGTCAGAGAGTCAAGCAGTCAGTCAGTCAGTCTCGACAGAACTCCGATAGCCTAATGGCTAGACCGCTGGTCTTCCAAGCGAGTGGCATGGGTTCGAGTCCCAGCCGGAGCGAATATCTTCAATGTATATATTTCTTTTCTAATTTGAAAATTCTTTTTTTTTTCAATTTCTTTCCTTAGCAATTATTGATTATTTATGTAGGGAAGAAAATTCTGAGTCAGTTTAATTTTTCGACACGAAGATTTCAAAGTGTTTAAATAAACAATTACCAAGGTGCATTTTTTGTTTTTATTATATTTAAAACTCCCACCGACAGAGCTTCCATAGACTAATGGCTAGAGTGTTAGGCTTCCAAGCGAGTGGCCCTGGGTTCGAGTCCCAGCCTGAACGAAAATCTTCAATGTATACTTTTAGTTTCTAATTTGAAATTTCTTCTTCTTTTTTTTTTTAATTTTTCTCTTTTGCGAATATTGATTATTTATGTAGGGAGAAAAATTCTGAGTCAGTTTAATTATTCGACCTGTAAATTTCAAAGTGTTTGAATCAATAATTACCAAGGTGCATTTTTTGTTTTTATTATATTTAAGACTTCCATCGACAGAGCTCCGATAGCCTAATGGCTAGACCGTTGGGTTCCTAGCGCGTGGTACTGGGTTCGAGTCCCGACCGGAAAGGAAATCTTAAATGCAAATATTTTTTTCTAATTTTATAATTCTTTTTTTTTATTTTTCCCTTTTGCGAAGTCAGTCAGTCAGTCTGACAGTCAATCAGTCAAGCACTCAGTCATTCAGTCTCAGTCAGTCAGTCCAGTCAGTCAGTCACTCAGTCAGTCAGTTAGTCCTTCAGCCAGTCAGTCAAGCAGTCAGTCATTTAGTCTCAGTCAGTCAGTCATTCAGTCAGTCAGTCAGGCAGTCAGTCAGTCAGTCAGTCGGTCAGTCCTGTGCAGTCAGTTAGTCACTAAAGCAGTCAGTCAGTCAGTCAGTCAGTCGGTCAGTCCTGTGCAGTCAGTTAGTCACTAAAGCAGTCAGTCAGTCAGTCAGTCAGTCCAGTCCAGTCTCAGTCAGTCAGTCAGTCAGTCTCGGTCAGTCAGTCAGTCATTCAGTCAGTCAGGCAGCCTTATTCAGTCAGTCTGTCAGTCATCCTTATTCAGTCAGTCTGTCAGTCAGTCAGTCGGTCAGTCCTGTCCAGTCAGTTAGTCAGTCAAGCAGTCAGTCAGGTAGTCAAGCAGTCAGTCAGTCAGTGTCAGTCAGTCATTTAGTCATTCAGTCAGTCAGTGAAATAGCCAGTCAGAGAGTCAAGCAGTCAGTCAGTCAGTCTCAGTCAGTCAGTTAGTCAGTCAGTCAGTCAGTCAGTCAGTCAGTCCAGTCTCAGTCAGTCAGGCAGTTAGTCAGTCAGTCTCGGTCAGTCAGTGAGTCAGTCAGTCAGTATTAGTCAGTCAGTGAGTCAGTCTGTCAGTCAGGCAGTATCAGTCAGGCAGTAAGACTCCGCGCGACAGAACTCCGATAGCCTAATGGCTAGACCGCTGGTCTTCCAAGCGAGTGGCCTGGGTTCGAGTCCCAGCCGGAGCGAATATTTTCATTGTATATATTTCTTTTCTAATTTGAAAATTCTTTTTTTTTTCAATTTCTTTCCTTTGCAATTATTGATTATTTATGTAGGGAAGAAAATTCTGAGTCAGTTTAATTTTTCGACACGAAGATTTCAAAGTGTTTAAATAAACAATTACCAAGGTGCATTTTTTGTTTTTATTATATTTAAAACTCCCACCGACAGAGCTCCCATAGACTAATGGCTACAGTGTTAGGCTTCCAAGCGAGTGGCCCTGGGTTCGAGTCCCAGCCTGAACGAAAATCTTCAATGTATACTTTTAGTTTCTAATTTGAAATTTCTTCTTCTTTTTTTTTTAATTTTTCTCTTTTGCGAATATTGATTATTTATGTAGGGAGAAAAATTCTGAGTCAGTTTAATTATTCGACCTGTAAATTTCAAAGTGTTTGAATCAATAATTACCAAGGTGCATTTTTTGTTTTTATTATATTTAAGACTTCCATCGACAGAGCTCCGATAGACTAATGGCTAGACCGTTGGGTTCCAAGCGCGTGGTACTGGGTTCGAGTCCCGGCCGGAACGAAAATCTTCCATGTATATATTTCTCTTCTAATTTGAAGATTCTTTTTTTTTTCAATTTCTTTCTTTTGCAAATATGGATTATTTATGTACGGAAGAAAATTCTGAGTCAGTTTAATCATTCGACCTTTAGATTTCAAAGATTTTAGATCAATAATTACTAAGGTGCATTTTTTGTTTTTATTATAATTAAGACACCGATCAACAGAGATCCGATAGTATATTGGCGAGAGCGTTGGGCTTCCATGAGTGTCGCCCTGGGTTCAAATCCCAGCCGGAAAGGAAATCTTAAATGCAAATATTTTTTTCTAATTTTATAATTCTTTTTTTTTTTATTTTTCCCTTTTGCGAAGTCAGTCAGTCAGTCTGACAGTCAATCAGTCAAGCACTCAGTCATTCAGTCTCAGTCAGTCAGTCCAGTCAGTCAGTCACTCAGTCAGTCAGTTAGTCCTTCAGCCAGTCAGTCAAGCAGTCAGTCATTTAGTCTCAGTCAGTCAGTCATTCAGTCAGTCAGTCAGTCAGTCAGGCAGTCAGTCAGTCAGTCAGTCGGTCAGTCCTGTGCAGTCAGTTAGTCACTAAAGCAGTCAGTCAGTCTCAGTCAGTCAGTCAGTCAGTCAGTCCAGTCCAGTCTCAGTCAGTCAGTCAGTCAGTCTCGGTCAGTCAGTCAGTCAGTCATTCAGTCAGTCAGTCAGTCAGGCAGTCAGTCAGTCGGTCAGCCTTATTCAGTCAGTCTGTCAGTCAGTCAGTCAGTCAGCCTTATTCAGTCAGTCTGTCAGTCATCCTTATTCAGTCAGTCTGTCAGTCAGTCAGTCGGTCAGTCCTGTCCAGTCAGTTAGTCAGTCAAGCAGTCAGTCAGGTAGTCAAGCAGTCAGTCAGTCAGTGTCAGTCAGTCATTTAGTCATTCAGTCAGTCAGTAAAATAGCCAGTCAGAGAGTCAAGCAGTCAGTCAGTCAGTCTCAGTCAGTCAGTTAGTCAGTCAGTCAGTCAGTCAGTCCAGTCTCAGTCAGTCAGGCAGTTAGTCAGTCAGTCTCGGTCAGTCAGTGAGTCAGTCAGTCAGTATCAGTCAGTCAGTGAGTCAGTCTGTCAGTCAGGCAGTATCAGTCAGGCAGTAAGACTCCGCTCGACAGAACTCCGATAGCCTAATGGCTAGACCGCTGGTCTTCCAAGCGAGTGGCCTGGGTTCGAGTCCCAGCCGGAGCGAATATCTTCAATGTATGTATATCTTTTCTAATTCGAAAATTCTTTTTTTTTTTCAATTTCTTTCCTTTGCAATTATTTATTATTTATGTAGGGAAGAAATTTCTGAGTCAGTTTAATTTTTCGACACAAAGATTTCAAAGTGTTTAAATAAACAATTACCAAGGTGCATTTTTTGTTTTTATTATATTTAAAACTCCCACCGACAGAGCTCCCATAGACTAATGGCTAGAGTGTTAGGCTTCCAAGCGAGTGGCCCTGGGTTCGAGTCCCAGCCTGAACGAAAATCTTCAATGTATACTTTTAGTTTCTAATTTGAAATTTCTTCTTCTTTTTTTTAATTTTTCTCTTTTGCGAATATTGATTGTTTATGTAGGGAGAAAAATTCTGAGTCAGTTTAATTATTCGACCTGTAAATTTCAAAGTGTTTGAATCAATAATTACCAAGGTGCATTTTTTGTTTTTATTATATTTAAGACTTCCATCGACAGAGCTCCGATAGCCTAATGGCTAGACCGTTGGGTTCCAAGCGCGTGGTACTGGGTTCCAGTCCCGGCCGGAACGAAAATCTTCCCTGTATATATTTCTCTTCTAATTTGAAGATCCTTTTTTTTTTCAATTTCTTTCTTTTGCAAATATGGATTATTTATGTACGGAAGAAAATTCTGAGTCAGTTTAATCATTCGACCTTTAGATTTCAAAGATTTTAGATCAATAATTACTGAGGTGCATTTTTTGTTTTTATTATAATTAAGACACCGATCAACAGAGATCCGATAGTATATTGGCGAGAGCGTTGGGCTTCCATGAGTGTCGCCCTGGGTTCAAATCCCAGCCGGAAAGGAAATCTTAAATGCAAATATTTTTTTCTAATTTTATAATTCTTTTTTTTTATTTTTCCCTTTTGCGAAGTCAGTCAGTCAGTCTGACAGTCAATCAGTCAAGCACTCAGTCATTCAGCCTCAGTCAGTCAGTCCAGTCAGTCAGTCACTCAGTCAGTCAGTTAGTCCTTCAGCCAGTCAGTCAAGCAGTCAGTCATTTAGTCTCAGTCAGTCAGTCATTCAGTCAGTCAGTCAGTCAGGCAGTCAGTCAGTCAGTCAGTCGGTCAGTCCTGTGCAGTCAGGTAGTCACTAAAGCAGTCAGTCAGTCTCAGTCAGTCAGTCAGTCAGTCAGTCCAGTCCAGTCTCAGTCAGTCAGTCAGTCAGTCTCGGTCAGTCAGTCATTCAGTCAGTCAGGCAGTCAGTCAGTCGGTCAGTCGGTCAGCCTTATTCAGTCAGTCTGTCAGTCAGTCAGTCAGTCAGCCTTATTCAGTCAGTCTGTCAGTCATCCTTATTCAGTCAGTCTGTCAGTCAGTCAGTCGGTCAGTCCTGTCCAGTCAGTTAGTCAGTCAAGCAGTCAGTCAGGTAGTCAAGCAATCAGTCAGTCAGTCGGTCAGCCTTATTCAGTCAGTCTGTCAGTCAGTCAGTCAGTCAGCCTTATTCAGTCAGTCTGTCAGTCATCCTTATTCAGTCAGTCTGTCAGTCAGTCAGTCGGTCAGTCCTGTCCAGTCAGTTAGTCAGTCAAGCAGTCAGTCAGGTAGTCAAGCAGTCAGTCAGTCAGTGTCAGTCAGTCATTAGTCATTCAGTCAGTCAGTGAAATAGCCAGTCAGTTAGTCAGTCAGTCAGTCAGTCAGTCAGTCAGTCAGTACAGTCTCAGTCAGTCAGGCAGTTAGTCAGTCAGTCTCGGTCAGTCAGTGAGTCAGTCAGTCAGTATCAGTCAGTCAGTGAGTCAGTCTGTCAGTCAGGCAGTATCAGTCAGGCAGTAAGACTCCGCTCGACAGAACTCCGATAGCCTAATGGCTAGACCGCTGGTCTTCCAAGCGAGTGGCCTGGGTTCGAGTCCCAGCCGGAGCGAATATCTTTAATGTATATATTTCTTTTCGAATTTGAAAATTCTTTTTTTTTTTTCAATTTCTTTCCTTTGCAATTATTGATTATTTATGTAGGGAAGAAAATTCTGAGTCAGTTTAATTTTTCGACACAAAGGTTTCAAAGTGTTTAAATAAACAATTACCAAGGTGCATTTTTTGTTTTTATTATATTTAAAACTCCCACCGACAGAGCTCCCATAGACTAATGGCTAGAGTGTTAGGCTTCCAAGCGAGTGGCCCTGGGTTCGAGTCCCACCCTGAACGAAAATCTTCAATGTATACTTTTAGTTTCTAATTTGAAATTTCTTCTTCTTTTTTTTTTTATTTTTCTCTTTTGCGAATATTGATTATTTATGTAGGGAGAAAAATTCTGAGTCAGTTTAATTATTCGACCTGTAAATTTCAAAGTGTTTGAATCAATAATTACCAAGGTGCATTTTTTGTTTTTATTATATTTAAGACTTCCATCGACAGAGCTCCGATAGCCTAATGGCTAGACCGTTGGGTTCCATGCGCGTGGTACTGGGTTCGAGTCCCGGCCGGAACGAAAATCTTCTATGTATAAATTTCTTTTCTAATTTGAAGATTCTTTTTTTTTTCAATTTCTTTCTTTTGCAAATATGGATTATTTATGTACGGAAGAAAATTCTGAGTCAGTTTAATCATTCGACCTTTAGATTTCAAAAATTTTAGATCAATAATTACTAAGGTGCATTTTTTGTTTTTATTATAATTAAGACACCGATCAACAGAGATCCGATAGTATATTGGCGAGAGCGTTGGGCATCCATGAGTGTCGCCCTGGGTTCAAATCCCAGCCGGAAAGGAAATCTTAAATGCAAATTTTTTTTTCTAATTTTATAATTCTTTTTTTTTATTTTTCCCTTTTGCGAAGTCAGTCAGTCAGTCTGACAGTCAATCAGTCAAGCACTCAGTCATTCAGTCTCAGTCAGTCAGTCCAGTCAGTCAGTCACTCAGTCAGTCAGTTAGTCCTTCAGCCAGTCAGTCAAGCAGTCAGTCATTTAGTCTCAGTCAGTCAGTCATTCAGTCAGTCAGTCAGTCAGGCAGTCAGTCAGTCAGTCAGTCGGTCAGTCCTGTGCAGTCAGTTAGTCACTTAAGCAGTCAGTCAGTCTCAGTCAGTCAGTCAGTCAGTCAGTCCAGTCCAGTCTCAGTCAGTCAGTCAGTCAGTCTCGGTCAGTCAGTCAGTCAGTCATTCAGTCAGTCAGTCAGTCAGGCAGTCAGTCAGTCGGTTAGCCTTATTCAGTCAGTCGGTCAGCCTTATTCAGTCAGTCGGTCAGCCTTATTCAGTCAGTCAGCCTTTTTCAGTCAGTCTGTCAGTCATCCTTATTCAGTCAGTCTGTCAGTCAGTCAGTCGGTCAGTCCTGTCCAGTCAGTTAGTCAGTCAAGCAGTCAGTCAGGTAGTCAAGCAGTCAGTCAGTCAGTGTCAGTCAGTCATTTAGCCATTCAGTCAGTCAGTGAAATAGCCAGTCAGAGAGTCAAGCAGTCAGTCAGTCAGTCTCAGTCAGTCAGTTAGTCAGTCAGTCAGTCAGTCAGTCAGTCAGTCCAGTCTCAGTCAGTCAGGCAGTTAGTCAGTCAGTCTCGGTCAGTCAGTGAGTCAGTCAGTCAGTATCAGTCAGTCAGTGAGTCAGTCTGTCAGTCAGGCAGTATCAGTCAGGCAGTAAGACTCCGCTCGACAGAACTCCGATAGCCTAATGGCTAGACCGCTGGTCTTCCAAGCGAGTGGCCTGGGTTCGAGTCCCAGCCGGAGCGAATATCTTCAATGTATATATTTCTTTTCTAATTTGAAAATTCTTTTTTTTTCAATTTCTTTCCTTTGCAATTATTGATTATTTATGTAGGGAAGAAAATTCTGAGTCAGTTTAATTTTTCGACACGAAGATTTCAAAGTGTTTAAATAAACAATTACCAAGGTGCATTTTTTGTTTTTATTATATTTAAAACTCCCACCGGCAGAGCTCCCATAGACTAATGGCTAGAGTGTTAGGCTTCCAAGCGAGTGGCCCTGGGTTCGAGTCCCAGCCTGAACGAAAATCTTCAATGTATACTTTTAGTTTCTATTTTGAAATTTCTTCTTCTTTTTTTTTTAATTTTTCTCTTTTGCGAATATTGATTATTTATGTAGGGAGAAAAATTCTGAGTCAGTTTAATTATTCGACCTGTAAATTTCAAAGTGTTTGAATCAATAATTACCAAGGTGCATTTTTTGTTTTTATTATATTTAAGACTTCCATCGACAGAGCTCCGATAGCCTAATGGCTAGACCGTTGGGTTCCAAGCGCGTGGTACTGGGTTCGAGTCCCGGCCGGAACGAAAATCTTCCATGTATATATTTCTCTTCTAATTTGAAGATTCTTTTTTTTTTTCAATTTCTTTCTTTTGCAAATATGGATTATTTATGTACGGAAGAAAATTCTGAGTCAGTTTAATCATTCGACCTTTAGATTTCAAAGATTTTAGATCAATAATTACTAAGGTGCATTTTTTGTTTTTATTATAATTAAGACACCGATCAACAGAGATCCGATAGTATATTGGCGAGAGCGTTGGGCTTCCATGAGTGTCACCCTGGGTTCAAATCCCAGCCGGAAAAGAAAAACTTAAATGCAAATATTTTTTTCTAATTTTATAATTCTTTTTTTTTCCCCTTTTGCGAAGTCAGTCAGTCAGTCTGACAGTCAATCAGTCAAGCACTCAGTCATTCAGTCTCAGTCAGTCAGTCCAGTCAGTCAGTCACTCAGTCAGTCAGTTAGTCCTTCAGCCAGTCAGTCAAGCAGTCAGTCATTTAGTCTCAGTCAGTCAGTCATTCAGTCAGTCAGGCAGTCAGTCAGTCAGTCAGTCGGTCAGTCCTGTGCAGTCAGTTAGTCACTAAAGCAGTCAGTCAGTCTCAGTCAAACAGTCAGTCAGTCAGTCCAGTCCAGTCTCAGTCAGTCAGTCAGTCAGTCTCGGTCAGTCAGTCAGTCAGTCATTCAGTCAGTCAGTCAGTCAGGCAGTCAGTCAGTCGGTCAGCCTTATTCAGTCAGTCGGTCAGCCTTATTCAGTCAGTCAGCCTTTTTCAGTCAGTCTGTCAGTCATCCTTATTCAGTCAGTCTGTCAGTCAGTCAGTCGGTCAGTCCTGTCCAGTCAGTTAGTCAGTCAAGCAGTCAGTCAGGTAGTCAAGCAGTCAGTCAGTCAGTGTCAGTCAGTTATTTAGCCATTCAGTCAGTCAGTGAAATAGCCAGTCAGAGAGTCAAGCAGTCAGTCAGTCAGTCTCAGTCAGTCAGTTAGTCAGTCAGTCAGTCAGTCAGTCAGTCAGTCCAGTCTCAGTCAGTCAGGCAGTTAGTCAGTCAGTCTCGGTCAGTCAGTGAGTCAGTCAGTCAGTATCAGTCAGTCAGTGAGTCAGTCTGTCAGTCAGGCAGTATCAGTCAGGCAGTAAGACTCCGCTCGACAGAACTCCGATAGCCTAATGGCTAGACCGCTGGTCTTCCAAGCGAGTGGCCTGGGTTCGAGTCCCAGCCGGAGCGAATATCTTCAATGTATATATTTCTTTTCTAATTTGAAAATTCTTTTTTTTTCAATTTCTTTCCTTTGCAATTATTGATTATTTATGTAGGGAAGAAAATTCTGAGTCAGTTAATTTTTCGACACGAAGATTTCAAAGTGTTTAAATAAACAATTACCAAGGTGCATTTTTTGTTTTTATTATATTTAAAACTCCCACCGGCAGAGCTCCCATAGACTAATGGCTAGAGTGTTAGGCTTCCAAGCGAGTGGCCCTGGGTTCGAGTCCCAGCCTGAACGAAAATCTTCAATGTATACTTTTAGTTTCTATTTTGAAATGTCTTCTTCTTTTTTTTTTTAATTTTTCTCTTTTGCGAATATTGATTATTTATGTAGGGAGAAAAATTCTGAATCAGTTTAATTATTCGACCTGTAAATTTCAAAGTGTTTGAATCAATAATTACCAAGGTGCATTTTTTGTTTTTATTATATTTAAGACTTCCATCGACAGAGCTCCGATAGCCTAATGGCTAGACCGTTGGGTTCCAAGCGCGTGGTACTGGGTTCGAGTCCCGGCCGGAACGAAAATCTTCCATGTATATATTTCTCTTCTAATTTGAAGATTCTTTTTTTTTTCAATTTCTTTCTTTTGCAAATATGGATTATTTATGTACGGAAGAAAATTCTGAGTCAGTTTAATCATTCGACCTTTAGATTTCAAAGATTTTAGATCAATAATTACTAAGGTGCATTTTTTGTTTTTATTATAATTAAGACACCGATCAACAGAGATCCGATAGTATATTGGCGAGAGCGTTGGGCTTCCATGAGTGTCACCCTGGGTTCAAATCCCAGCCGGAAAAGAAAAACTTAAATGCAAATATTTTTTTCTAATTTTATAATTCTTTTTTTTTCCCCTTTTGCGAAGTCAGTCAGTCAGTCTGACAGTCAATCAGTCAAGCACTCAGTCATTCAGTCTCAGTCAGTCAGTCCAGTCAGTCAGTCACTCAGTCAGTCAGTTAGTCCTTCAGCCTGTCAGTCAAGCAGTCAGTCATTTAGTCTCAGTCAGTCAGTCATTCAGTCAGTCAGGCAGTCAGTCAGTCAGTCAGTCGGTCAGTCCTGTGCAGTCAGTTAGTCACTAAAGCAGTCAGTCAGTCTCAGTCAAACAGTCAGTCAGTCAGTCCAGTCCAGTCTCAGTCAGTCAGTCAGTCAGTCTCGGTCAGTCAGTCAGTCAGTCATTCAGTCAGTCAGTCAGTCAGGCAGTCAGTCAGTCGGTCAGCCTTATTCAGTCAGTCGGTCAGCCTTATTCAGTCAGTCAGCCTTTTTCAGTCAGTCTGTCAGTCCTCCTTATTCAGTCAGTCTGTCAGTCCTCCTTATTCAGTCAGTCTGTCAGTCAGTCAGTCGGTCAGTCCTGTCCAGTCAGTTAGTCAGTCAAGCAGTCAGTCAGGTAGTCAAGCAGTCAGTCAGTCAGTGTCAATCAGTCATTTAGCCATTCAGTCAGTCAGTGAAATAGCCAGTCAGAGAGTCAAGCAGTCAGTCAGTCAGTCTCAGTCAGTCAGTTAGTCAGTCAGTCAGTCAGTCAGTCAGTCAGTCCACTCTCAGTCAGTCAGGCAGTTAGTCAGTCAGTCTCGGTCAGTCAGTGAGTCAGTCAGTCAGTATCAGTCAGTCAGTGAGTCAGTCTGTCAGTCAGGCAGTATCAGTCAGGCAGTAAGACTCCGCTCGACAGAACTCCGATAGCCTAATGGCTAGACCGCTGGTCTTCCAAGCGAGTGGCCTGGGTTCGAGTCCCAGCCGGAGCGAATATCTTCAATGTATATATTTCTTTTCTAATTTGAAAATTCTTTTTTTTTCAATTTCTTTCCTTTGCAATTATTGATTATTTATGTAGGGAAGAAAATTCTGAGTCAGTTTAATTTTTCGACACGAAGATTTCAAAGTGTTTAAATAAACAATTACCAAGGTGCATTTTTTGTTTTTATTATATTTAAAACTCCCACCGGCAGAGCTCCCATAGACTAATGGCTAGAGTGTTAGGCTTCCAAGCGAGTGGCCCTGGGATCGAGTCCCAGCCTGAACGAAAATCTTCAATGTATACTTTTAGTTTCTATTTTGAAATTTCTTCTTCTTTTTTTTTTAATTTTTCTCTTTTGCGAATATTGATTATTTATGTAGGGAGAAAAATTCTGAGTCAGTTTAATTATTCGACCTGTAAATTTCAAAGTGTTTGAATCAATAATTACCAAGGTGCATTTTTTGTTTTTATTATATTTAAGACTTCCATCGACAGAGCTCCGATAGCCTAATGGCTAGACCGTTGGGTTCCAAGCGCGTGGTACTGGGTTCGAGTCCCGGCCGGAACGAAAATCTTCCATGTATATATTTCTCTTCTAATTTGAAGATTCTTTTTTTTTTTTTCAATTTCTTTCTTTTGCAAATATGGATTATTTATGTACGGAAGAAAATTCTGAGTCAGTTTAATCATTCGACCTTTAGATTTCAAAGATTTTAGATCAATAATTACTAAGGTGCATTTTTTGTTTTTATTATAATTAAGACACCGATCAACAGAGATCCGATAGTATATTGGCGAGAGCGTTGGGCTTCCATGAGTGTCGCCCTGGGTTCAAATCCCAGCCGGAAAGGAAATCTTAAATGCAAATATTTTTTTCTAATTTTATAATTCTTTTTTTTTTATTTTTCCCTTTTGCGAAGTCAGTCAGTCAGTCTGACAGTCAGTCTCAGTCAGTCAGTCCAGTCAGTCAGTCACTCAGTCAGTCAGTTAGTCCTTCAGCCAGTCAGTCAAGCAGTCAGTCATTTAGTCTCAGTCAGTCAGTCATTCAGTCGGTCAGTCCTGTGCAGTCAGTTAGTCACTAAAGCAGTCAGTCAGTGTCAGTCAGTCAGTCAGTCAGTCAGTCCAGTCCAGTCTCAGTCAGTCAGTCAGTCAGTCTCGGTCAGTCAGTCAGTCAGTCATTCAGTCAGTCAGTCAGTCAGGCAGTCAGTCAGTCGGTCAGCCTTATTCAGTCAGTCTGTCAGTCAGTCAGTCAGTCAGCCTTTTTCAGTCAGTCTGTCAGTCATCCTTATTCAGTCAGTCTGTCAGTCAGTCAGTCGGTCAGTCCTGTCCAGTCAGTTAGTCAGTCAAGCAGTCAGTCAGTCTGTCAGTCAGTCAGTCAGTCAGCCTTATTCAGTCAGTCTGTCAGTCATCCTTATTCAGTCAGTCAGTCGGTCAGTCCTGTCCAGTCAGTTAGTCAGTCAAGCAGTCAGTCAGGTAGTCAAGCAGTCAGTCAGTCAGTGTCAGTCAGTCATTTAGTCATTCAGTCAGTCAGTGTCAGTCTGTCATTTAGTCATTCAGTCAGTCAGTGAAATAGCCAGTCAGAGAGTCAAGCAGTCAGTCAGTCAGTCTCAGTCAGTCAGTTAGTCAGTCAGTCAGTCAGTCAGTCAGTCAGTCCAGTTTCAGTCAGTCAGGCAGTTAGTCAGTCAGTCTCGGTCAGTCAGTGAGTCAGTCAGTCAGTATCAGTCAGTCAGTGAGTCAGTCTGTAAGTCAGGCAGTATCAGTCAGGCAGTAAGACTCCGCTCGACAGAACTCCGATAGCCTAATGGCTAGACCGCTGGTCTTCCAAGCGAGTGGCCTGGGTTCGAGTCCCAGCCGGAGCGAATATCTTCAATGTATATATTTCTTTTCTAGATTGAAAATTCTTTTTTTTTTTCAATTTCTTTCCTTTGCAATTATTGATTATTTATGTAGGGAAGAAAATTCTGAGTCAGTTTAATTTTTCGACACGAAGATTTCAAAGTGTTTAAATAAACAATTACCAAGGTGCATTTTTTGTTTTTATTATATTTAAAACTCCCACCGACAGAGCTCCCATAGACTAATGGCTAGAGTGTTAGGCTTCCAAGCGAGTTGCCCTGGGTTCGAGTCCCAGCCTGAACGAAAATCTTCAATGTATACTTTTAGTTTCTAATTTGAAATTTCTTCTTCTTTTTTTTTTAATTTTTCTCTTTTGCGAATATTGATTATTTATGTAGGGAGAAAAATTCTGAGTCAGTTTAATTATTCGACCTGTAAATTTCAAAGTGTTTGAATCAATAATTACCAAGGTGCATTTTTTGTTTTTATTATATTTAATACTTCCATCGACAGAGCTCCGATAGCCTAATGGCTAGACCGTTGGGTTCCTAGCGCGTGGTACTGGGTTCGAGTCCCGGCCGGAAAGGAAATCTTAAATGCAAATATTTTTTTCTAATTTTATAATTCTTTTTTTTTATTAATCCCTTTTGCGAAGTCAGTCAGTCAGTCTGACAGTCAATCAGTCATGCACTCAGTCACTCAGTCTCAGTCAGTCAGTCCAGTCAGTCAGTCACTCAGTCAGTCAGTTAGTCCTTCAGCCAGTCAGTCAAGCAGTCAGTCATTTAGTCTCAGTCAGTCAGTCATTCAGTCAGTCAGTCAGTCAGGCAGTCAGTCAGTCAGTCAGTCAGTCAGGCAGTCAGTCAGTCAGTCAGTCGGTCAGTCCTGTGCAGTCAGTTAGTCACTAAAGCAGTCAGTCAGTCTCAGTCAGTCAGTCAGTCAGTCAGTCCAGTCCAGTCTCAGTCAGTCAGTCAGTCAGTCCAGTCCAGTCTCAGTCAGTCAGTCAGTCAGTCCAGTCCAGTCTCAGTCAGTCAGTCAGTCAGTCTCGGTCAGTCAGTCAGTCAGGCAGTCAGTCAGTCGGTCAGCCTTATTCAGTCAGTCTGTCAGTCAGTCAGTCAGTCAGCCTTATTCAGTCAGTCTGTTAGTCATCCTTATTCAGTCAGTCTGTCAGTCAGTCAGTCGGTCAGTCCTGTCCAGTCAGTTAGTCAGTCAAGCAGTTAGTCAGTCAAGCAGTCAGTCAGGTAGTCAAGCAGTCAGTCAGTCAGTGTCAGTCAGTCATTTAGTCATTCAGTCAGTCAGTGAAATAGCCAGTCAGAGAGTCAAGCAGTCAGTCAGTCAGTCTCAGTCAGTCAGTTAGTCAGTCAGTCAGTCAGTCAGTCAGTCAGTCCAGTCTCAGTCAGTCAGGCAGTTAGTCAGTCAGTCTCGGTCAGTCAGTGAGTCAGTCAGTCAGTATCAGTCAGTCAGTGAGTCAGTCTGTCAGTCAGGCAGTATCAGTCAGGCAGTAAGACTCCGCTCGACAGAACTCCGATAGCCTAATGGCTAGACCGCTGGTCTTCCAAGCGAGTGGCCTGGGTTCGAGTCCCAGCCGGAGCGAATATCTTCAATGTATATATTTCTTTTCTAATTTGAAAATTCTTTTTTTTTTCAATTTCTTTCCTTTGCAATTATTGATTATTTATGTAGGGAAGAAAATTCTGACACGAAGATTTCAAAGTGTTTAAATAAACAATTACCAAGGTGCATTTTTTGTTTTTATTATATTTAAAACTCCCACCGACAGAGCTCCCATAGACTAATGGCTAGAGTGTTAGGCTTCCAAGCGAGTGGCCCTGGGTTCGAGTCCCAGCCTGAACGAAAATCTTCAATGTATACTTTTAGTTTCTAATTTGAAATTTCTTCTTCTTTTTTTTTTAATTTTTCTCTTTTGCGAATATTGATTATTTATGTAGGGAGAAAAATTCTGAGTCAGTTTAATTATTCGACCTGTAAATTTCAAAGTGTTTGAATCAATAATTACCAAGGTGCATTTTTTGTTTTTATTATATTTAAGACTTCCATCGACAGAGCTCCGATAGCCTAATGGCTAGACCGTTGGGTTCCAAGCGCGTGGTACTGGGTTCGAGTCCCGGCCGGAACGAAAATCTTCCATGTATATATTTCTCTTCTAATTTGAAGATTCTTTTTTTTTTCAATTTCTTTCTTTTGCAAATATGGATTATTTATGTACGGAAGAAAATTCTGAGTCAGTTTAATCATTCGACCTTTAGATTTCAAAGATTTTAGATCAATAATTACTAAGGTGCATTTTTTGTTTTTATTATAATTAAGACACCGATCAACAGAGATCCGATAGTATATTGGCGAGAGCGTTGGGCTTCCATGAGTGTCGCCCTGGGTTCAAATCCCAGCCGGAAAGGAAATCTTAAATGCAAATATTTTTTTCTAATTTTATAATTCTTTTTTTTTTATTTTTCCCTTTTGCGAAGTCAGTCAGTCAGTCTGACAGTCAATCAGTCAAGCACTCAGTCATTCAGTCTCAGTCAGTCAGTCCAGTCAGTCAGTCACTCAGTCAGTCAGTTAGTCCTTCAGCCAGTCAGTCAAGCAGTCAGTCATTTAGTCTCAGTCAGTCAGTCATTCAGTCAGTCAGTCAGTCAGGCAGTCAGTCAGTCAGTCAGTCGGTCAGTCCTGTGCAGTCAGTTAGTCACTAAAGCAGTCAGTCAGTCTCAGTCAGTCAGTCAGTCAGTCCAGTCCAGTCTCAGTCAGTCAGTCAGTCAGTCTCGGTCAGTCAGTCAGTCAGTCATTCAGTCAGTCAGTCAGTCAGTCAGGCAGTCAGTTTGTCGGTCAGCCTTATTCAGTCAGTCTGTCAGTCAGTCAGTCAGTCAGCCTTATTCAGTCAGTCTGTCAGTCATCCTTATTCAGTCAGTCTGTCAGTCAGTCAGTCGGTCAGTACTGTCCAGTCAGTTAGTCAGTCAAGCAGTCAGTCAGGTAGTCAAGCAGCCAGTCAGTCAGTGTCAGTCAGTCATTTAGTCATTAAGTCAGTCAGTGAAATAGCCAGTCAGAGAGTCAAGCAGTCAGTCAGTCAGTCTCAGTCAGTCAGTTAGTCAGTCAGTCAGTCAGTCAGTCAGTCAGTCAGTCCAGTCTCAGTCAGTCAGGCAGTTAGTCAGTCAGTCTCGGTCAGTCAGTGAGTCAGTCAGTCAGTATCAGTCAGTCAGTGAGTCAGTCTGTCAGTCAGGCAGTATCAGTCAGGCAGTAAGACTCCGCTCGACAGAACTCCGATAGCCTAATGGCTAGACCGCTGGTCTTCCAAGCGAGTGGCGTGGGTTCGAGTCCCAGCCGGAGCGAATATCTTCAATGTATATATTTCTTTTCTAATTTGAAAATTCTTTTTTTTTTTCAATTTCTTTCCTTTGCAATTATTGATTATTTATGTAGGGAAGAAAATTCTGACACAAAGATTTCAAAGTGTTTAAATAAACAATTACCAAGGTGCATTTTTTGTTTTTATTATATTTAAAACTCCCACCGACAGAGCTCCCATAGACTAATGGCTAGAGTGTTAGGCTTCCAAGCGAGTGGCCCTGGGTTCGAGTCCCAGCCTGAACGAAAATCTTCAATGTATACTTTTAGTTTCTAATTTGAAATTTCTTCTTCTTTTTTTTTTAATTTTTCTCTTTTGCGAATATTGATTATTTATGTAGGGAGAAAAATTCTGAGTCAGTTTAATTATTCGACCTGTAAATTTCAAAGTGTTTGAATCAATAATTACCAAGGTGCATTTTTTGTTTTTATTATATTTAAGACTTCCATCGACAGAGCTCCGATAGCCTAATGGCTAGACCGTTGGGTTCCAAGCGCGTGGTACTGGGTTCGAGTCCCGGCCGGAACGAAAATCTTCCATGTATATATTTCTCTTCTAATTTGAAGATTCTTTTTTTTTTCAATTTCTTTCTTTTGCAAATATGGATTATTTATGTACGGAAGAAAATTCTGAGTCAGTTTAATCATTCGACCTTTAGATTTCAAAGATTTTAGATCAATAATTACTAAGGTGCATTTTTTGTTTTTATTATAATTAAGACACCGATCAACAGAGATCCGATAGTATATTGGCGAGAGCGTTGGGCTTCCATGAGTGTCGCCCTGGGTTCAAATCCCAGCCGGAAAGGAAATCTTAAATGCAAATATTTTCTTCTAATTTTATAATTCTTTTTTTTTTTCCCTTTTGCGAAGTCAGTCAGTCAGTCTGACAGTCAATCAGTCAAGCACTCAGTCATTCAGTCTCAGTCAGTCAGTCCAGTCAGTCAGTCACTCAGTCAGTCAGTTAGTCCTTCAGCCAGTCAGTCAAGCAGTCAGTCATTTAGTCTCAGTCAGTCAGTCATTCAGTCAGTCAGTCAGTCAGGCAGTCAGTCAGTCAGTCAGTCGGTCAGTCCTGTGCAGTCAGTTAGTCACTAAAGCAGTCAGTCAGTCTCAGTCAGTCAGTCCAGTCCAGTCTCAGTCAGTCAGTCAGTCAGTCTCGGTCAGTCAGTCAGTCAGTCATTCAGTCAGTCAGTCAGTCAGGCAGTCAGTCAGTCGGTCAGCCTTATTCAGTCAGTCTGTCAGTCAGTCAGTCAGTCAGCCTTATTCAGTCAGTCTGTCAGTCATCCTTATTCAGTCAGTCTGTCAGTCAGTCAGTCGGTCAGTACTGTCCAGTCAGTTAGTCAGTCAAGCAGTCAGTCAGGTAGTCAAGCAGTCAGTCAGTCAGTGTCAGTCAGTCATTTAGTCATTAAGTCAGTCAGTGAAATAGCCAGTCAGAGAGTCAAGCAGTCAGTCAGTCAGTCTCAGTCAGTCAGTTAGTCAGTCAGTCAGTCAGTCAGTCAGTCAGTCCAGTCTCAGTCAGTCAGGCAGTTAGTCAGTCAGTCTCGGTCAGTCAGTGAGTCAGTCAGTCAGTATCAGTCAGTCAGTGAGTCAGTCTGTCAGTCAGGCAGTATCAGTCAGGCAGTAAGACTCCGCTCGACAGAACTCCGATAGCCTAATGGCTAGACCGCTGGTCTTC
Source organism: Uloborus diversus (assembly GCF_026930045.1). Taxonomy (NCBI): domain Eukaryota; kingdom Metazoa; phylum Arthropoda; class Arachnida; order Araneae; family Uloboridae; genus Uloborus; species Uloborus diversus. Next base: position 31,465 of record NW_026558629.1, read on the forward strand.
CAAGCGAGTGGCGTGGGTTCGAGTCCCAGCCGGAGCGAATATCTTCAATGTATATATTTCTTTTCTAATTTGAAAATTCTTTTTTTTTTCAATTTCTTTCCTTTGCAATTATTGATTATTTATGTAGGGAAGAAAATTCTGAGTCAGTTTAATTTTTCGACACGAAGATTTCAAAGTGTTTAAATAAACAATTACCAAGGTGCATTTTTTATTTTTATTATATTTAAAACTCCCACCGACAGAGCTCCCATAGACTAATGGCTAGAGTGTTAGGCTTCCAAGCGAGTGGCCCTGGGTTCGAGTCCCAGCCTGAACGAAAATCTTCACTGTATACTTTTAGTTTCTAATTTGAAATTTCTTCTTCTTTTTTTTTTTAATATTTCTCTTTTGCGAATATTGATTATTTATGTAGGGAGAAAAATTCTGAGTCAGTTTAATTATTCGACCTGTAAATTTCAAAGTGTTTGAATCAATAATTACCAAGGTGCATTTTTTGTTTTTATTATATTTAAGACTTCCATCGACAGAGCTCCGATAGCCTAATGGCTAGACCGTTGGGTTCCAAGCGCGTGGTACTGGGTTCGAGTCCCGGCCGGAAAGGAAATCTTAAATGCAAATATTTTTTTCTAATTTTATAATTCTTTTTTTTTATTTTTCCCTTTTGCGAAGTCAGTCAGTCAGTCTGACAGTCAATCAGTCAAGCACTCAGTCATTCAGTCTCAGTCAGTCAGTCCAGTCAGTCAGTCACTCAGTCAGTCAGTTAGTCCTTCAGCCAGTCAGTCAAGCAGTCAGTCATTTAGTCTCAGTCAGTCAGTCATTCAGTCAGTCAGTCAGTCAGGCAGTCAGTCAGTCAGTCAGTCGGTCAGTCCTGTGCAGTCAGTTAGTCACTAAAGCAGTCAGTCAGTCTCAGTCAGTCAGTCAGTCAGTCCAGTCCAGTCTCAGTCAGTCAGTCAGTCAGTCTCGGTCAGTCAGTCAGTCAGTCATTCAGTCAGTCAGTCAGTCAGGCAGTCAGTTTGTCGGTCAGCCTTATTCAGTCAGTCTGTCAGTCAGTCAGTCAGTCAGCCTTATTCAGTCAGTCTGTCAGTCATCCTTATTCAGTCAGTCTGTCAGTCAGTCAGTCGGTCAGTACTGTCCAGTCAGTTAGTCAGTCAAGCAGTCAGTCAGGTAGTCAAGCAGCCAGTCAGTCAGTGTCAGTCAGTCATTTAGTCATTAAGTCAGTCAGTGAAATAGCCAGTCAGAGAGTCAAGCAGTCAGTCAGTCAGTCTCAGTCAGTCAGTTAGTCAGTCAGTCAGTCAGTCAGTCAGTCAGTCAGTCCAGTCTCAGTCAGTCAGGCAGTTAGTCAGTCAGTCTCGGTCAGTCAGTGAGTCAGTCAGTCAGTATCAGTCAGTCAGTGAGTCAGTCTGTCAGTCAGGCAGTATCAGTCAGGCAGTAAGACTCCGCTCGACAGAACTCCGATAGCCTAATGGCTAGACCGCTGGTCTTCCAAGCGAGTGGCGTGGGTTCGAGTCCCAGCCGGAGCGAATATCTTCAATGTATATATTTCTTTTCTAATTTAAAAATTCTTTTTTTTTTCAATTTCTTTCCTTTGCAATTATTGATTATTTATGTAGGGAAGAAAATTCTGACACGAAGATTTCAAAGTGTTTAAATAAACAATTACCAAGGTGCATTTTTTGTTTATTTTATATTTAAAACTCCCACCGACAGAGCTCCCATAGACTAATGGCTAGAGTGTTAGGCTTCCAAGCGAGTGGCCCTGGGTTCGAGTCCCAGCCTGAACGAAAATCTTCAATGTATACTTTTAGTTTCTAATTTGAAATTTCTTCTTCTTTTTTTTTTAATTTTTCTCTTTTGCGAATATTGATTATTTATGTAGGGAGAAAAATTCTGAGTCAGTTTAATTATTCGACCTGTAAATTTCAAAGTGTTTGAATCAATAATTACCAAGGTGCATTTTTTGTTTTTATTATATTTAAGACTTCCATCGACAGAGCTCCGATAGCCTAATGGCTAGACCGCTGGGTTCCAAGCGCGTGGTACTGGGTTCGAGTCCCGGCCGGAACGAAAATCTTCCATGTATATATTTCTCTTCTAATTTGAAGATTCTTTTTTTTTCAATTTCTTTCTTTTGCAAATATGGATTATTTATGTACGGAAGAAAATTCTGAGTCAGTTTAATCATTCGACCTTTAGATTTCAAAGATTTTAGATCAATAATTACTAAGGTGCATTTTTTGTTTTTATTATAATTAAGACACCGATCAACAGAGATCCGATAGTATATTGGCGAGAGCGTTGGGCTTCCATGAGTGTCGCCCTGGGTTCAAATCCCAGCCGGAAAGGAAATCTTAAATGCAAATATTTTTTTCTAATTTTATAATTCTTTTTTTTTTTATTTTTCCCTTTTGCGAAGTCAGTCAGTCAGTCTGACAGTCAATCAGTCAAGCACTCAGTCATTCAGTCTCAGTCAGTCAGTCCAGTCAGTCAGTCACTCAGTCAGTCAGTTAGTCCTTCAGCCAGTCAGTCAAGCAGTCAGTCATTTAGTCTCAGTCAGTCAGTCATTCAGTCAGTCAGTCAGTCAGGCAGTCAGTCAGTCAGTCAGTCGGTCAGTCCTGTGCAGTCAGTTAGTCACTAAAGCAGTCAGTCAGTCTCAGTCAGTCAGTCCAGTCCAGTCTCAGTCAGTCAGTCAGTCAGTCTCGGTCAGTCAGTCAGTCAGTCATTCAGTCAGTCAGTCAGTCAGGCAGTCAGTCAGTCGGTCAGCCTTATTCAGTCAGTCTGTCAGTCAGTCAGTCAGTCAGCCTTATTCAGTCAGTCTGTCAGTCATCCTTATTCAGTCAGTCTGTCAGTCAGTCAGTCGGTCAGTACTGTCCAGTCAGTTAGTCAGTCAAGCAGTCAGTCAGGTAGTCAAGCAGTCAGTCAGTCAGTGTCAGTCAGTCATTTAGTCATTAAGTCAGTCAGTGAAATAGCCAGTCAGAGAGTCAAGCAGTCAGTCAGTCAGTCTCAGTCAGTCAGTTAGTCAGTCAGTCAGTCAGTCAGTCAGTCAGTCCAGTCTCAGTCAGTCAGGCAGTTAGTCAGTCAGTCTCGGTCAGTCAGTGAGTCAGTCAGTCAGTATCAGTCAGTCAGTGAGTCAGTCTGTCAGTCAGGCAGTATCAGTCAGGCAGTAAGACTCCGCTCGACAGAACTCCGATAGCCTAATGGCTAGACCGCTGGTCTTCCAAGCGAGTGGCGTGGGTTCGAGTCCCAGCCGGAGCGAATATCTTCAATGTATATATTTCTTTTCTAATTTGAAAATTCTTTTTTTTTTCAATTTCTTTCCTTTGCAATTATTGATTATTTATGTAGGGAAGAAAATTCTGAGTCAGTTTAATTTTTCGACACGAAGATTTCAAAGTGTTTAAATAAACAATTACCAAGGTGCATTTTTTATTTTTATTATATTTAAAACTCCCACCGACAGAGCTCCCATAGACTAATGGCTAGAGTGTTAGGCTTCCAAGCGAGTGGCCCTGGGTTCGAGTCCCAGCCTGAACGAAAATCTTCAATGTATACTTTTAGTTTCTAATTTGAAATTTCTTCTTCTTTTTTTTTTTTATATTTCTCTTTTGCGAATATTGATTATTTATGTAGGGAGAAAAATTCTGAGTCAGTTTAATTATTCGACCTGTAAATTTCAAAGTGTTTGAATCAATAATTACCAAGGTGCATTTTTTGTTTTTATTATATTTAAGACTTCCATCGACAGAGCTCCGATAGCCTAATGGCTAGACCGTTGGGTTCCAAGCGCGTGGTACTGGGTTCGAGTCCCGGCCGGAACGAAAATCTTCCATGTATATATTTCTCTTCTAATTTGAAGATTCTTTTTTTTTCAATTTCTTTCTTTTGCAAATATGGATTATTTATGTACGGAAGAAAATTCTGAGTCAGTTTAATCATTCGACCTTTAGATTTCAAAGATTTTAGATCAATAATTACTAAGGTGCATTTTTTGTTTTTATTATAATTAAGACACCGATCAACAGAGATCCGATAGTATATTGGCGAGAGCGTTGGGCTTCCATGAGTGTCGCCCTGGGTTCAAATCCCAGCCGGAAAGGAAATCTTAAATGCAAATATTTTTTTCTAATTTTATAATTTTTTTTTTTTTTATTTTTCCCTTTTGCGAAGTCAGTCAGTCAGTCTGACAGTCAATCAGTCAAGCACTCAGTCATTCAGTCTCAGTCAGTCAGTCCAGTCAGTCAGTCACTCAGTCAGTCAGTTAGTCCTTCAGCCAGTCAGTCAAGCAGTCAGTCATTTAGTCTCAGTCAGTCAGTCATTCAGTCAGTCAGTCAGTCAGGCAGTCAGTCAGTCAGTCAGTCGGTCAGTCCTGTGTAGTCAGTTAGTCACTAAAGCAGTCAGTCAGTCTCAGTCAGTCAGTCAGTCAGTCCAGTCCAGTCTCAGTCAGTCAGTCAGTCAGTCTCGGTCAGTCAGTCAGTCAGTCATTCAGTCAGTCAGTCAGTCAGGCAGTCAGTCAGTCGGTCAGCCTTATTCAGTCAGTCTGTCAGTCAGTCTGTCAGTCAGTCAGTCAGTCAGCCTTATTCAGTCAGTCTGTCAGTCATCCTTATTCAGTCAGTCTGTCAGTCAGTCAGTCGGTCAGTACTGTCCAGTCAGTTAGTCAGTCAAGCAGTCAGTCAGGTAGTCAAGCAGTCAGTCAGTCAGTGTCAGTCAGTCATTTAGTCATTAAGTCAGTCAGTGAAATAGCCAGTCAGAGAGTCAAGCAGTCAGTCAGTCAGTCTCAGTCAGTCAGTTAGTCAGTCAGTTAGTCAGTCAGTCAGTCAGTCCAGTCTCAGTCAGTCAGGCAGTTAGTCAGTCAGTCTCGGTCAGTCAGTGAGTCAGTCAGTCAGTATCAGTCAGTCAGTGAGTCAGTCTGTCAGTCAGGCAGTATCAGTCTGGCAGTAAGACTCCGCTCGACAGAACTCCGATAGCCTAATGGCTAGACCGCTGGTCTTCCAAGCGAGTGGCGTGGGTTCGAGTCCCAGCCGGAGCGAATATCTTCAATGTATATATTTCTTTTCTAATTTGAAAATTCTTTTTTTTTTCAATTTCTTTCCTTTGCAATTATTGATTATTTATGTAGGGAAGAAAATTCTGAGTCAGTTTAATTTTTCGACACGAAGATTTCAAAGTGTTTAAATAAACAATTACCAAGGTGCATTTTTTATTTTTATTATATTTAAAACTCCCACCGACAGAGCTCCCATAGACTAATGGCTAGAGTGTTAGGCTTCCAAGCGAGTGGCCCTGGGTTCGAGTCCCAGCCTGAACGAAAATCTTCAATGTATACTTTTAGTTTCTAATTTGAAATTTCTTCTTCTTTTTTTTTTTTAATATTTCTCTTTTGCGAATATTGATTATTTATGTAGGGAGAAAAATTCTGAGTCAGTTTAATTATTCGACCTGTAAATTTCAAAGTGTTTGAATCAATAATTACCAAGGTGCATTTTTTGTTTTTATTATATTTAAGACTTCCATCGACAGAGCTCCGATAGCCTAATGGCTAGACCGTTGGGTTCCAAGCGCGTGGTACTGGGTTCGAGTCCCGGCCGGAACGAAAATCTTCCATGTATATATTTCTCTTCTAATTTGAAGATTCTTTTTTTTTCAATTTCTTTCTTTTGCAAATATGGATTATTTATGTACGGAAGAAAATTCTGAGTCAGTTTAATCATTCGACCTTTAGATTTCAAAGATTTTAGATCAATAATTACTAAGGTGCATTTTTTGTTTTTATTATAATTAAGACACCGATCAACAGAGATCCGATAGTATATTGGCGAGAGCGTTGGGCTTCCATGAGTGTCGCCCTGGGTTCAAATCCCAGCCGGAAAGGAAATCTTAAATGCAAATATTTTTTTCTAATTTTATAATTCTTTTTTTTTATTTTTCCCTTTTGCGAAGTCAGTCAGTCAGTCTGACAGTCAATCAGTCAAGCACTCAGTCATTCAGTCTCATTCAGTCAGTCCAGTCAGTCAGTCATTCAGTCAGTCAGTTAGTCCTTCAGCCAGTCAGTCAAGCAGTCAGTCATTTAGTCTCAGTCAGTCAGTCATTCAGTCAGTCAGTCAGTCAGGCAGTCAGTCAGTCAGTCAGTCGGTCAGTCCTGTGCAGTCAGTTAGTCACTAAAGCAGTCAGTCAGTCTCAGTCAGTCAGTCAGTCAGTCAGTCCAGTCCAGTCTCAGTCAGTCAGTCAGTCAGTCTCGGTCAGTCAGTCATTCAGTCAGTCAGTCAGTCGGTCAGCCTTATTCAGTCAGTCTGTCAGTCAGTCAGTCAGTCAGCCTTATTCAGTCAGTCTGTCAGTCTGCCAGTCAGTCAGTCTGCCAGTCAGTCAGTCGGTCAGTCCTGTCCAGTCAGTTAGTCAGTCAAGCAGTCAGTCAGGTAGTCAAGCAGTCAGTCAGTCAGTGTCAGTCAGTCATTTAGTCATTCAGTCAGTCAGTGAAATAGCCAGTCAGAGAGTCAAGCAGTCAGTCAGTCAGTCTCAGCCAGTCAGTTAGTCAGTCAGTCAGTCAGTCAGTCAGTCCAGTCTCAGTCAGTCAGGCAGTTAGTCAGTCAGTCTCGGTCAGTCAGTGAGTCAGTCAGTCAGTATCAGTCAGTCAGTGAGTCAGTCTGTCAGTCAGGCAGTATCAGTCAGGCAGTAAGACTCCGCTCGACAGAACTCCGATAGCCTAATGGCTAGACCGCTGGTCTTCCAAGCGAGTGGCCTGGGTTCAAGTCCCAGCCGGAGCGAATATCTTCAATGTATATATTTCTTTTCTAATTTGAAAATTCTTTTTTTTTTCAATTTCTTTCCTTTGCAATTATTGATTATTTATGTAGGGAAGAAAATTCTGAGTCAGTTTAATTTTTCGACACGAAGATTTCAAAGTGTTTAAATAAACAATTACCAAGGTGCATTTTTTGTTTTTATTATATTTAAAACTCCCACCGACAGAGCTCCCATAGAGACAGTCAATCAGTCAAGCACTCAGTCATTCAGTCTCAGTCAGTCAGTCCAGTCAGTCAGTCACTCAGTCAGTCAGTTAGTCCTTCAGCCAGTCAGTCAAGCAGTCAGTCATTTAGTCTCAGTCAGTCAGTCATTCAGTCAGTCAGTCAGTCAGGCAGTCAGTCAGTCAGTCAGTCGGTCAGTCCTGTGCAGTCAGTTAGTCACTAAAGCAGTCAGTCAGTCTCAGTCAGTCAGTCAGTCAGTCAGTCCAGTCCAGTCTCAGTCAGTCAGTCAGTCAGTCTCGGTCAGTCAGTCAGTCAGTCATTCAGTCAGTCAGTCAGTCAGGCAGTCAGTCAGTCGGTCAGCCTTATTCAGTCAGTCTGTCAGTCAGTCAGTCAGTCAGCCTTATTCAGTCAGTCTGTCAGTCATCCTTATTCAGTCAGTCTGTCAGTCAGTCAGTCGGTCAGTCCTGTCCAGTCAGTTAGTCAGTCAAGCAGTCAGTCAGGTAGTCAAGCAGTCAGTCAGTCAGTGTCCGTCAGTCATTTAGTCATTCAGTCAGTCAGTGAAATAGCCAGTCAGAGAGTCAAGCAGTCAGTCAGTCAGTCTCAGTCAGTCAGTCAGTCAGTCAGTCAGTCAGTCCAGTCTCAGTCAGTCAGTCCAGTCTCAGTCAGTCAGGCAGTTAGTCAGTCAGTCTCGGTCAGTCAGTGAGTCAGTCAGTCAGTATCAGTCAGTCAGTGAGTCAGTCTGTTCGTCAGGCAGTATCAGTCAGGCAGTAAGACTCCGCTCGACAGAACTCCGATAGCCTAATGGCTAGACCGCTGGTCTTCCAAGCGAGTGGCCTGGGTTCGAGTCCCAGCCGGAGCGAATATCTTCAATGTATATATTTCTTTTCTAATTTGAAAATTCTTTTTTTTTTTCAATTTCTTTCCTTTGCAATTATTGATTATTTATGTAGGGAAGAAAATTCTGAGTCAGTTTAATCATTCGACCTTTAGATTTCAAAGATTTTAGATCAATAATTACTAAGGTGCATTTTTTGTTTTTATTATAATTAAGACACCGATCATCAGAGATCCGATAGTATATTGGCGAGAGCGTTGGGCTTCCATGAGTGTCGCCCTGGGTTCAAATCCCAGCCGGAAAGGAAATCTTAAATGCAAATATTTTTTTCTAATTTTATAATTCTTTTTTTTTTATTTTTCCCTTTTGCGAAGTCAGTCAGTCCAGTCAGTCAGTCACTCAGTCAGTCAGTTAGTCCTTCAGCCAGTCAGTCAAGCAGTCAGTCATTTAGTCTCAGTCAGTCAGTCATTCAGTCAGTCAGTCAGTCAGGCAGTCAGTCAGTCAGTCAGTCGGTCAGTCCTGTGCAGTCAGTTAGTCACTAAAGCAGTCAGTCAGTCTCAGTCAGTCAGTCAGTCAGTCAGTCCAGTCCAGTCTCAGTCAGTCAGTCAGTCAGTCTCGGTCAGTCAGTCAGTCAGTCATTCAGTCAGTCAGTCAGTCAGGCAGTCAGTCAGTCGGTCAGCCTTATTCAGTCAGTCTGTCAGTCAGTCAGTCAGTCAGCCTTATTCTGTCAGTCTGTCAGTCAGTCAGTCGGTCAGTCCTGTCCAGTCAGTTAGTCAGTCAAGCAGTCAGTCAGGTAGTCAAGCAGTCAGTCAGTCAGTGTCAGTCAGTCATTTAGTCATTCAGTCAGTCAGTGAAATAGCCAGTCAGAGAGTCAAGCAGTCAGTCTCAGTCAGTCAGTTAGTCAGTCAGTCAGTCAGTCAGTCAGTCAGTCCAGTCTCAGTCAGTCAGGCAGTTAGTCAGTCAGTCTCGGTCAGTCAGTGAGTCAGTCAGTCAGTATCAGTCAGTCAGTGAGTCAGTCTGTCAGTCAGGCAGTATCAGTCAGGCAGTAAGACTCCGCTCGACAGAACTCCGATAGCCTAATGGCTAGACCGCTGGTCTTCCAAGCGAGTGGCCTGGGTTCGAGTCCCAGCCGGAGCGAATATCTTCAATGTATATATTTCTTTTCTAATTTGAAAATTCTTTTTTTTTTTCAATTTCTTTCCTTTGCAATTATTGATTATTTATGTAGGGAAGAAAATTCTGAGTCAGTTTAATTTTTCGACACGAAGATTTCAAAGTGTTTAAATAAACAATTACCAAGGTGCATTTTTTGTTTTTATTATATTTAAAACTCCCACCGACAGAGCTCCCATAGACTAATGGCTAGAGTGTTAGGCTTCCAAGCGAGTGGCCCTGGGTTCGAGTCCCAGCCTGAACGAAAATCTTCAATGTATACTTTTAGTTTCTAATTTGAAATTTCTTCTTCTTTTTTTTTAAATTTTTCTCTTTTGCGAATATTGATTATTTATGTAGGGAGAAAAATTCTGAGTCAGTTTAATTATTCGACCTGTAAATTTCAAAGTGTTTGAATCAATAATTACCAAGGTGCATTTTTTGTTTTTATTATATTTAAGACTTCCATCGACAGAGCTCCGATAGCCTAATGGCTGGACCGTTGGGTTCCAAGCGCGTGGTACTGGGTTCGAGTCCCGGCCGGAACGAAAATCTTCCATGTATATATTTCTCTTCTAATTTGAAGATTCTTTTTTTTTTCAATTTCTTTTATTTGCAAATATGGATTATTTATGTACGGAAGAAAATTCTGAGTCAGTTTAAATAAGTTAGACCTTTGAAATCAAAAGGTCTAAATCATTCGACCTTTAGATTTCAAAGATTTTAGATCAATAATTACTAAGGTGCATTTTTTGTTTTTATTATAATTAAGACACCGATCAACAGAGATCCGATAGTATATTGGCGAGAGCGTTGGGCTTCCATGAGTGTCGCCCTGAGTTCAAATCCCAGCCGGAAAGGAAATCTTAAATGCAAATATTTTTTTCTAATTTTATAATTCTTTTTTTTATTTTTCCCTTTTGCGAAGTCAGTCAGTCAGTCTGACAGTCAATCAGTCAAGCACTCAGTCATTCAGTCTCAGTCAGTCAGTCCAGTCAGTCAGTCATTCAGTCAGTCAGTTAGTCCTTCAGCCAGTCAGTCAAGCAGTCAGTCATTTAGTCTCAGTCAGTCAGTCATTCAGTCAGTCAGTCAGTCAGGCAGTCAGTCAGTCAGTCAGTCGGTCAGTCCTGTGCAGTCAGTTAGTCACTAAAGCAGTCAGTCAGTCTCAGTCAGTCAGTCAGTCAGTCAGTCCAGTCCAGTCTCAGTCAGTCAGTCAGTCAGTCTCGGTCAGTCAGTCAGTCAGTCATTCAGTCAGTCAGTCAGTCGGTCAGCCTTATTCAGTCAGTCTGTCAGTCAGTCAGTCAGTCAGCCTTATTCAGTCAGTCTGTCAGTCATCCTTATTCAGTCAGTCTGCCAGTCAGTCAGTCGGTCAGTCCTGTCCAGTCAGTTAGTCAGTCAAGCAGTCAGTCAGGTAGTCAAGCAGTCAGTCAGTCAGTGTCAGTCAGTCATTTAGTCATTCAGTCAGTCAGTGAAATAGCCAGTCAGAGAGTCAAGCAGTCAGTCAGTCAGTCTCAGTCAGTCAGTTAGTCAGTCAGTCAGTCAGTCAGTCAGTCCAGTCTCAGTCAGTCAGGCAGTTAGTCAGTCAGTCTCGGTCAGTCAGAGAGTCAGTCAGTCAGTATCAGTCAGTCAGTGAGTCAGTCTGTCAGTCAGGCAGTATCAGTCAGGCAGTAAGACTCCGCTCGACAGAACTCCGATAGCCTAATGGCTAGACCGCTGGTCTTCCAAGCGAGTGGCCTGGGTTCAAGTCCCAGCCGGAGCGAATATCTTCAATGTATATATTTCTTTTCTAATTTGAAATTTTTTTTTTTTTCAATTTCTTTTCTTTGCAATTATTGATTATTTATGTAGGGAAGAAAATTCTGAGTCAGTTTAATTTTTCGACACGAAGATTTCAAAGTGTTTAAATAAACAATTACCAAGGTGCATTTTTTGTTTTTATTATATTTAAAACTCCCACCGACAGAGCTCCCATAGAGACAGTCAATCAGTCAAGCACTCAGTCATTCAGTCTCAGTCAGTCAGTCCAGTCAGTCAGTCACTCAGTCAGTCAGTTAGTCCTTCAGCCAGTCAGTCAAGCAGTCAGTCATTTAGTCTCAGTCAGTCAGTCATTCAGTCAGTCAGTCAGTCAGGCAGTCAGTCAGTCAGTCAGTCGGTCAGTCCTGTGCAGTCAGTTAGTCACTAAAGCAGTCAGTCAGTCTCAGTCAGTCAGTCAGTCAGTCAGTCCAGTCTCGGTCAGTCAGTCAGTCAGTCATTCAGTCAGTCAGGCAGTCAGTCAGTCGGTCAGCCTTATTCAGTCAGTCTGTCAGTCAGTCAGTCAGTCAGCCTTATTCAGTCAGTCTGTCAGTCATCCTTATTCAGTCAGTCTGTCAGTCAGTCAGTCGGTCAGTCCTGTCCAGTCAGTTAGTCAGTCAAGCAGTCAGTCAGGTAGTCAAGCGGTCAGTCAGTCAGTGTCCGTCAGTCATTTAGTCATTCAGTCAGTCAGTGAAATAGCCAGTCAGAGAGTCAAGCAGTCAGTCAGTCAGTCTCAGTCAGTCAGTCAGTCAGTCAGTCAGTCAGTCAGTCAGTCCAGTCTCAGTCAGTCAGTCCAGTCTCAGTCAGTCAGGCAGTTAGTCAGTCAGTCTCGGTCAGTCAGTGAGTCAGTCAGTCAGTGAGTCAGTCTGTTCGTCAGGCAGTATCAGTCAGGCAGTAAGACTCCGCTCGACAGAACTCCGATAGCCTAATGGCTAGACCGCTGGTCTTCCAAGCGAGTGGCCTGGGTTCGAGTCCCAGCCGGAGCGAATATCTTCAATGTATATATTTCTTTTCTAATTTGAAAATTCTTTTTTTTTTCAATTTCTTTCCTTTGCAATTATTGATTATTTATGTAGGGAAGAAAATTCTGAGTCAGTTTAATCATTCGACCTTTAGATTTCAAAGATTTTAGATCAATAATTACTAAGGTGCATTTTTTGTTTTTATTATAATTAAGACACCGATCAACAGAGATCCGATAGTATATTGGCGAGAGCGTTGGGCTTCCATGAGTGTCGCCCTGGGTTCAAATCCCAGCCGGAAAGGAAATCTTAAATGCAAATATTTTTTTCTAATTTTATAATTCTTTTTTTTTTATTTTTCCCTTTTGCGAAGTCAATCAGTCAAGCACTCAGTCATTCAGTCTCAGTCAGTCAGTCCAGTCAGTCAGTCACTCAGTCAGTCAGTTAGTCCTTCAGCCAGTCAGTCAAGCAGTCAGTCATTTAGTCTCAGTCAGTCAGTCATTCAGTCAGTCAGTCAGTCAGTCAGGCAGTCAGTCAGTCAGTCGGTCAGTCCTGTGCAGTCAGTTAGTCACTAAAGCAGTCAGTCAGTCTCAGTCAGTCAGTCAGTCAGTCAGTCCAGTCCAGTCTCAGTCAGTCAGTCAGTCAGTCTCGGTCAGTCAGTCAGTCAGTCATTCCAGTCCAGTCTCAGTCTGTCAGTCAGTCAGTCGGTCAGTCCTGTCCAGTCAGTTAGTCAGTCAAGCAGTCAGTCAGGTAGTCAAGCAGTCAGTCAGTCAGTGTCCGTCAGTCATTTAGTCATTCAGTCAGTCAGTGAAATAGCCAGTCAGAGAGTCAAGCAGTCAGTCAGTCAGTCTCAGTCAGTCAGTCAGTCAGTCAGTCAGTCAGTCCAGTCTCAGTCAGTCAGTCCAGTCTCAGTCAGTCAGGCAGTTAGTCAGTCAGTCTCGGTCAGTCAGTGAGTCAGTCAGTCAGTATCAGTCAGTCAGTAAGTCAGTCTGTTCGTCAGGCAGTATCAGTCAGGCAGTAAGACTCCGCTCGACAGAACTCCGATAGCCTAATGGCTAGACCGCTGGTCTTCCAAGCGAGTGGCCTGGGTTCGAGTCCCAGCCGGAGCGAATATCTTCAATGTATATATTTCTTTTCTAATTTGAAAATTCTTTTTTTTTTTCAATTTCTTTCCTTTGCAATTATTGATTATTTATGTAGGGAAGAAAATTCTGAGTCAGTTTAATCATTCGACCTTTAGATTTCAAAGATTTTAGATCAATAATTACTAAGGTGCATTTTTTGTTTTTATTATAATTAAGACACCGATCATCAGAGATCCGATAGTATATTGGCGAGAGCGTTGGGCTTCCATGAGTGTCGCCCTGGGTTCAAATCCCAGCCGGAAAGGAAATCTTAAATGCAAATATTTTTTTCTAATTTTATAATTCTTTTTTTTTTATTTTTCCCTTTTGCGAAGTCAGTCAGTCCAGTCAGTCAGTCACTCAGTCAGTCAGTTAGTCCTTCAGCCAGTCAGTCAAGCAGTCAGTCATTTAGTCTCAGTCAGTCAGTCATTCAGTCAGTCAGTCAGTCAGGCAGTCAGTCAGTCAGTCAGTCGGTCAGTCCTGTGCAGTCAGTTAGTCACTAAAGCAGTCAGTCAGTCTCAGTCAGTCAGTCAGTCAGTCAGTCCAGTCCAGTCTCAGTCAGTCAGTCAGTCAGTCTCGGTTAGTCAGTCAGTCAGTCATTCAGTCAGTCAGTCAGTCAGGCAGTCAGTCAGTCGGTCAGCCTTATTCAGTCAGTCTGTCAGTCAGTCAGTCAGTCAGCCTTATTCTGTCAGTCTGTCAGTCAGTCAGTCGGTCAGTCCTGTCCAGTCAGTTAGTCAGTCAAGCAGTCAGTCAGGTAGTCAAGCAGTCAGTCAGTCAGTGTCAGTCAGTCATTTAGTCATTCAGTCAGTCAGTGAAATAGCCAGTCAGAGAGTCAAGCAGTCAGTCTCAGTCAGTCAGTTAGTCAGTCAGTCAGTCAGTCAGTCAGTCAGTCCAGTCTCAGTCAGTCAGGCAGTTAGTCAGTCAGTCTCGGTCAGTCAGTGAGTCAGTCAGTCAGTATCAGTCAGTCAGTGAGTCAGTCTGTCAGTCAGTCAGTATCAGTCAGTCAGTGAGTCAGTCTGTCAGTCAGGCAGTATCAGTCAGGCAGTAAGACTCCGCTCGACAGAACTCCGATAGCCTAATGGCTAGACCGCTGGTCTTCCAAGCGAGTGGCCTGGGTTCGAGTCCCAGCCGGAGCGAATATCTTCAATGTATATATTTCTTTTCTAATTTGAAAATTCTTTTTTTTTTCAATTTCTTTCCTTTGCAATTATTGATTATTTATGTAGGGAAGAAAATTCTGAGTCAGTTTAATTTTTCGACACGAAGATTTCAAAGTGTTTAAATAAACAATTACCAAGGTGCATTTTTTGTTTTTATTATATTTAAAACTCCCACCGACAGAGCTCCCATAGACTAATGGCTAGAGTGTTAGGCTTAAAAGCGAGTGGCCCTGGGTTCGAGTCCCAGCCTGAACGAAAATCTTCAATGTATACTTTTAGTTTCTAATTTGAAATTTCTTCTTCTTTTTTTTTAAATTTTTCTCTTTTGCGAATATTGATTATTTATGTAGGGAGAAAAATTCTGAGTCAGTTTAATTATTCGACCTGTAAATTTCAAAGTGTTTGAATCAATAATTACCAAGGTGCATTTTTTGTTTTTATTATATTTAAGACTTCCATCGACAGAGCTCCGATAGCCTAATGGCTGGACCGTTGGGTTCCAAGCGCGTGGTACTGGGTTCGAGTCCCGGCCGGAACGAAAATCTTCCATGTATATATTTCTCTTCTAATTTGAAGATTCTTTTTTTTTTCAATTTCTTTCTTTTGCAAATATGGATTATTTATGTACGGAAGAAAATTCTGAGTCAGTTTAAATAAGTTAGACCTTTAGATTTCAAAGATTTTAGATCAATAATTACTAAGGTGCATTTTTTGTTTTTATTATAATTAAGACACCGATCAACAGAGATCCGATAGTATATTGACGAGAGCGTTGGGCTTCCATGAGTGTCGCCCTGGGTTCAAATCCCAGCCGGAAAGAAAACCTTAAATGCAAATATTTTTTTTCTAATTTTATAATTCTTTTTTTTTATTTTTCCCTTTTGCGAAGTCAGTCAGTCAGTCTGACAGTCAATCAGTCAAGCACTCAGTCATTCAGTCTCAGTCAGTCAGTCCAGTCAGTTAGTCCTTCAGCCAGTCAGTCAAGCAGTCAGTCATTTAGTCTCAGTCAGTCAGTCATTCAGTCAGTCAGTCAGTCAGGCAGTCAGTCAGTCAGTCAGTCGGTCAGTCCTGTGCAGTCAGTTAGTCACTAAAGCAGTCAGTCAGTCTCAGTCAGTCAGTCAGTCAGTCAGTCCAGTCCAGTCTCAGTCAGTCAGTCAGTCAGGCAGTCAGTCAGTCGGTCAGCCTTATTCAGTCAGTCTGTCAGTCAGTCAGACTTATTCAGTCAGTCTGTCAGTCATCCTTATTCAGTCAGTCTGTCAGTCAGTCAGTCGGTCAGTCCTGTCCAGTTAGTTAGTCAGTCAAGCAGTCAGTCAGGTAGTCAAGCAGTCAGTCAGTCATTTAGTCATTCAGTCAGTCAGTGAAATAGCCAGTCAGAGAGTCAAGCAGTCAGTCAGTCAGTCTCAGTCAGTCAGTTAGTCAGTCAGTCAGTCAGTCAGTCCAGTCTCAGTCAGTCAGTCCAGTCTCAGTCAGTCAGGCAGTTAGTCAGTCAGTCTCGGTCAGTCAGTGAGTCAGTCAGTCAGTGAGTCAGTCTGTTCGTCAGGCAGTATCAGTCAGGCAGTAAGACTCCGCTCGACAGAACTCCGATAGCCTAATGGCTAGACCGCTGGTCTTCCAAGCGAGTGGCCTGGGTTCGAGTCCCAGCCGGAGCGAATATCTTCAATGTATATATTTCTTTTCTAATTTGAAAATTCTTTTTTTTTTCAATTTCTTTCCTTTGCAATTATTGATTATTTATGTAGGGAAGAAAATTCTGAGTCAGTTTAATCATTCGACCTTTAGATTTCAAAGATTTTAGATCAATAATTACTAAGGTGCATTTTTTGTTTTTATTATAATTAAGACACCGATCAACAGAGATCCGATAGTATATTGGCGAGAGCGTTGGGCTTCCATGAGTGTCGCCCTGGGTTCAAATCCCAGCCGGAAAGGAAATCTTAAATGCAAATATTTTTTTCTAATTTTATAATTCTTTTTTTTTTATTTTTCCCTTTTGCGAAGTCAGTCAGTCAGTCTGACAGTCAATCAGTCAAGCACTCAGTCATTCAGTCTCAGTCAGTCAGTCCAGTCAGTCAGTCACTCAGTCAGTCAGTTAGTCCTTCAGCCAGTCAGTCAAGCAGTCAGTCAGTCAGTCATTCAGTCAGTCAGTCATTCAGTCAGTCAGTCAGTCAGTCAGGCAGTCAGTCAGTCAGTCGGTCAGTCCTGTGCAGTCAGTTAGTCACTAAAGCAGTCAGTCAGTCTCAGTCAGTCAGTCAGTCAGTCAGTCCAGTCCAGTCTCAGTCAGTCAGTCAGTCAGTCTCGGTCAGTCAGTCAGTCAGTCATTCAGTCAGTCAGTCAGTCGGTCAGCCTTATTCAGTCAGTCTGTCAGTCAGTCAGTCAGTCAGCCTTATTCAGTCAGTCTGTCAGTCATCCTTATTCAGTCAGTCTGCCAGTCAGTCAGTCGGTCAGTCCTGTCCAGTCAGTTAGTCAGTCAAGCAGTCAGTCAGGTAGTCAAGCAGTCAGTCAGTCAGTGTCAGTCAGTCATTTAGTCATTCAGTCAGTCAGTGAAATAGCCAGTCAGAGAGTCAAGCAGTCAGTCAGTCAGTCTCAGTCAGTCAGTTAGTCAGTCAGTCAGTCAGTCAGTCAGTCCAGTCTCAGTCAGTCAGGCAGTTAGTCAGTCAGTCTCGGTCAGTCAGAGAGTCAGTCAGTCAGTATCAGTCAGTCAGTGAGTCAGTCTGTCAGTCAGGCAGTATCAGTCAGGCAGTAAGACTCCGCTCGACAGAACTCCGATAGCCTAATGGCTAGACCGCTGGTCTTCCAAGCGAGTGGCCTGGGTTCAAGTCCCAGCCGGAGCGAATATCTTCAATGTATATATTTCTTTTCTAATTTGAAATTTTTTTTTTTTCAATTTCTTTTCTTTGCAATTATTGATTATTTATGTAGGGAAGAAAATTCTGAGTCAGTTTAATTTTTCGACACGAAGATTTCAAAGTGTTTAAATAAACAATTACCAAGGTGCATTTTTTGTTTTTATTATATTTAAAACTCCCACCGACAGAGCTCCCATAGAGACAGTCAATCAGTCAAGCACTCAGTCATTCAGTCTCAGTCAGTCAGTCCAGTCAGTCAGTCACTCAGTCAGTCAGTTAGTCCTTCAGCCAGTCAGTCAAGCAGTCAGTCATTTAGTCTCAGTCAGTCAGTCATTCAGTCAGTCAGTCAGTCAGGCAGTCAGTCAGTCAGTCAGTCGGTCAGTCCTGTGCAGTCAGTTAGTCACTAAAGCAGTCAGTCAGTCTCAGTCAGTCAGTCAGTCAGTCAGTCCAGTCTCGGTCAGTCAGTCAGTCAGTCATTCAGTCAGTCAGGCAGTCAGTCAGTCGGTCAGCCTTATTCAGTCAGTCTGTCAGTCAGTCAGTCAGTCAGCCTTATTCAGTCAGTCTGTCAGTCATCCTTATTCAGTCAGTCTGTCAGTCAGTCAGTCGGTCAGTCCTGTCCAGTCAGTTAGTCAGTCAAGCAGTCAGTCAGGTAGTCATGCGGTCAGTCAGTCAGTGTCCGTCAGTCATTTAGTCATTCAGTCAGTCAGTGAAATAGCCAGTCAGAGAGTCAAGCAGTCAGTCAGTCAGTCTCAGTCAGTCAGTCAGTCAGTCAGTCAGTCAGTCAGTCAGTCCAGTCTCAGTCAGTCAGTCCAGTCTCAGTCAGTCAGGCAGTTAGTCAGTCAGTCTCGGTCAGTCAGTGAGTCAGTCAGTCAGTGAGTCAGTCTGTTCGTCAGGCAGTATCAGTCAGGCAGTAAGACTCCGCTCGACAGAACTCCGATAGCCTAATGGCTAGACCGCTGGTCTTCCAAGCGAGTGGCCTGGGTTCGAGTCCCAGCCGGAGCGAATATCTTCAATGTATATATTTCTTTTCTAATTTGAAAATTCTTTTTTTTTTCAATTTCTTTCCTTTGCAATTATTGATTATTTATGTAGGGAAGAAAATTCTGAGTCAGTTTAATCATTCGACCTTTAGATTTCAAAGATTTTAGATCAATAATTACTAAGGTGCATTTTTTGTTTTTATTATAATTAAGACACCGATCAACAGAGATCCGATAGTATATTGGCGAGAGCGTTGGGCTTCCATGAGTGTCGCCCTGGGTTCAAATCCCAGCCGGAAAGGAAATCTTAAATGCAAATATTTTTTTCTAATTTTATAATTCTTTTTTTTTTATTTTTCCCTTTTGCGAAGTCAATCAGTCAAGCACTCAGTCATTCAGTCTCAGTCAGTCAGTCCAGTCAGTCAGTCACTCAGTCAGTCAGTTAGTCCTTCAGCCAGTCAGTCAAGCAGTCAGTCATTTAGTCTCAGTCAGTCAGTCATTCAGTCAGTCAGTCAGTCAGTCAGGCAGTCAGTCAGTCAGTCGGTCAGTCCTGTGCAGTCAGTTAGTCACTAAAGCAGTCAGTCAGTCTCAGTCAGTCAGTCAGTCAGTCAGTCCAGTCCAGTCTCAGTCAGTCAGTCAGTCAGTCTCGGTCAGTCAGTCAGTCAGTCATTCAGTCAGTCAGTCAGTCAGGCAGTCAGTCAGTCGGTCAGCCTTATTCAGTCAGTCTGTCAGTCAGTCAGTCAGTCAGCCTTATTCAGTCAGTCTGTCAGTCATCCTTATTCAGTCAGTCTGTCAGTCAGTCAGTCGGTCAGTCCTGTCCAGTCAGTTAGTCAGTCAAGCAGTCAGTCAGGTAGTCAAGCAGTCAGTCAGTCATTTAGTCATTCAGTCAGTCAGTGAAATAGCCAGTCAGAGAGTCAAGCAGTCAGTCAGTCAGTCTCAGTCAGTCAGTTAGTCAGTCAGTCAGTCAGTCAGTCAGTCAGTCCAGTCTCAGTCAGTCAGGCAGTTAGTCAGTCAGTCTCGGTCAGTCAGTGAGTCAGTCAGTCAGTATCAGTCAGTCAGTGAGTCAGTCTGTCAGTCAGTCAGTATCAGTCAGTCAGTGAGTCAGTCTGTCAGTCAGGCAGTATCAGTCAGGCAGTAAGACTCCGCTCGACAGAACTCCGATAGCCTAATGGCTAGACCGCTGGTCTTCCAAGCGAGTGGCCTGGGTTCGAGTCCCAGCCGGAGCGAATATCTTCAATGTATATATTTCTTTTCTAATTTGAAAATTCTTTTTTTTTTCAATTTCTTTCCTTTGCAATTATTGATTATTTATGTAGGGAAGAAAATTCTGAGTCAGTTTAATCATTCGACCTTTAGATTTCAAAGATTTTAGATCAATAATTACTAAGGTGCATTTTTTGTTTTTATTATAATTAAGACACCGATCAACAGAGATCCGATAGTATATTGGCGAGAGCGTTGGGCTTCCATGAGTGTCGCCCTGGGTTCAAATCCCAGTCGGAAAGGAAATCTTAAATGCAAATATTTTTTTTCTAATTTTATAATTCTTTTTTTTTTATTTTTCCCTTTTGCGAAGTCAGTCAGTCAGTCTGACAGTCAATCAGTCAAGCACTCAGTCATTCAGTCTCAGTCAGTCAGTCCAGTCAGTCAGTCACTCAGTCAGTCAGTTAGTCCTTCAGCCAGTCAGTCAAGCAGTCAGTCATTTAGTCTCAGTCAGTCAGTCATTCAGTCAGTCAGTCAGTCAGGCAGTCAGTCAGTCAGTCAGTCGGTCAGTCCTGTGCAGTCAGTTAGTCACTAAAGCAGTCAGTCAGTCTCAGTCAGTCAGTCAGTCAGTCAGTCCAGTCCAGTCTCAGTCAGTCAGTCAGTCAGTCTCGGTCAGTCAGTCAGTCAGTCATTCAGTCAGTCAGTCAGTCTGTCAGTCAGTCAGTCGGTCAGCCTTATTCAGTCAGTCTGTCAGTCATCCTTATTCAGTCAGTCTGTCAGTCAGTCAGTCGGTCAGTCCTGTCCAGTCAGTTAGTCAGTCAAGCAGTCAGTCAGGTAGTCAAGCAGTCAGTCAGTCATTTAGTCATTCAGTCAGTCAGTGAAATAGCCAGTCAGAGAGTCAAGCAGTCAGTCAGTCAGTCTCAGTCAGTCAGTTAGTCAGTCAGTCAGTCAGTCAGTCCAGTCTCAGTCAGTCAGGCAGTTAGTCAGTCAGTCTCGGTCAGTCAGTGAGTCAGTCAGTCAGTATCAGTCAGTCAGTGAGTCAGTCTGTCAGTCAGTCAGTATCAGTCAGTCAGTGAGTCAGTCTGTCAGTCAGGCAGTATCAGTCAGGCAGTAAGACTCCGCTCGACAGAACTCCGATAGCCTAATGGCTAGACCGCTGGTCTTCCAAGCGAGTGGCCTGGGTTCGAGTCCCAGCCGGAGCGAATATCTTCAATGTATATATTTCTTTTCTAATTTGAAAATTCTTTTTTTTTTCAATTTCTTTCCTTTGCAATTATTGATTATTTATGTAGGGAAGAAAATTCTGAGTCAGTTTAATTTTTCGACACGAAGATTTCAAAGTGTTTAAATAAACAATTACCAAGGTGCATTTTTTGTTTTTATTATATTTAAAACTCCCACCGATAGAGCTCCCATAGACTAATGGCTAGAGTGATAGGCTTAAAAGCGAGTGGCCCTGGGTTCGAGTCCCAGCCTGAACGAAAATCTTCAATGTATACTTTTAGTTTCTAATTTGAAATTTCTTCTTCTTTTTTTTTTTTAATTTTTCTCTTTTGCGAATATTGATTATTTATGTAGGGAGAAAAATTCTGAGTCAGTTTAATTATTCGACCTGTAAATTTCAAAGTGTTTGAATCGATAATTACCAAGGTGCATTTTTTGTTTTTATTATATTTAAGACTTCCATCGACAGAGCTCCGATAGCCTAATGGCTAGACCGTTGGGTTCCAAGCGCGTGGTACTGGGTTCGAGTCCCGGCCGGAACGAAAATCTTCCATGTATATATTTCTCTTCTAATTTGAAGATTCTTTTTTTTTTCAATTTCTTTCTTTTGCAAATATGGATTATTTATGTACGGAAGAAAATTCTGAGTCAGTTTAATCATTCGACCTTTAGATTTCAAAGATTTTATATCAATAATTACTAAGGTGCATTTTTTGTTTTTATTATAATTAAGACACCGATCAACAGAGATCCGATAGTATATTGGCGAGAGCGTTGGGCTTCCATGAGTGTCGCCCTGGGTTCAAATCCCAGCCGGAAAGAAAACCTTAAATGCAAATATTTTTTTTCTAATTTTATAATTCTTTTTTTTTATTTTTCCCTTTTGCGAAGTCAGTCAGTCAGTCTGACAGTCAATCAGTCAAGCACTCAGTCATTCAGTCTCAGTCAGTCAGTCCAGTCAGTTAGTCCTTCAGCCAGTCAGTCAAGCAGTCAGTCATTTAGTCTCAGTCAGTCAGTCATTCAGTCAGTCAGTCAGTCAGGCAGTCAGTCAGTCAGTCAGTCGGTCAGTCCTGTGCAGTCAGTTAGTCACTAAAGCAGTCAGTCAGTCTCAGTCAGTCAGTCAGTCAGTCAGTCCAGTCCAGTCTCAGTCAGTCAGTCAGTCAGGCAGTCAGTCAGTCGGTCAGCCTTATTCAGTCAGTCTGTCAGTCAGTCAGACTTATTCAGTCAGTCTGTCAGTCATCCTTATTCAGTCAGTCTGTCAGTCAGTCAGTCGGTCAGTCCTGTCCAGTTAGTTAGTCAGTCAAGCAGTCAGTCAGGTAGTCAAGCAGTCAGTCAGTCATTTAGTCATTCAGTCAGTCAGTGAAATAGCCAGTCAGAGAGTCAAGCAGTCAGTCAGTCAGTCTCAGTCAGTCAGTTAGTCAGTCAGTCAGTCAGTCAGTCCAGTCTCAGTCAGTCAGGCAGTTAGTCAGTCAGTCTCGGTCAGTCAGTGAGTCAGTCAGTCAGTCTGTCAGTCAGGCAGTATCAGTCAGGCAGTAAGACACCGCTCGACAGAACTCCGATAGCCTAATGGCTAGACCGCTGGTCTTCCAAGCGAGTGGCCTGGGTTCGAGTCCCAGCCGGAGCGAATATCTTCAATGTATATATTTCTTTTCTAATTTGAAAATTATTTTTTTTTTTCAATTTCTCTCCTTTGCAATTATTGATTATTTATGTAGGGAAGAAAATTCTGAGTCAGTTTAATTTTTCGACACAAAGATTTCAAAGTGTTTAAATAAACAATTACCAAGGTGCATTTTTTGTTTTTATTATATTTAAAACTCCCACCGATAGAGCTCCCATAGACTAATGGCTAGAGTGATAGGCTTAAAAGCGAGTGACCCTGGGTTCGAGTCCCAGCCTGAACGAAAATCTTCAATGTATACTTTTAGTTTCTAATTTGAAATTTCTTCTTCTTTTTTTTTTTTTAATTTTTCTCTTTTGCGAATATTGATTATTTATGTAGGGAGAAAAATTCTGAGTCAGTTTAATTATTCGACCTGTAAATTTCAATGTGTTTGAATCAATAATTACCAAGGTGCATTTTTTGTTTTTATTATATTTAAGACTTCCATCGACAGAGCTCCGATAGCCTAATGGCTAGACCGTTGGGTTCCTAGCGCGTGGTACTGGGTTCGAGTCCCGGCCGGAAAGGAAATCTTAAATGCAAATATTTTTTTCTAATTTTATAATTCTTTTTTTTTAATTTTTCCCTTTTGCGAAGTCAGTCAGTCAGGCTGACAGTCAATCTGTCAAGCACTCAGTCATTCAGTCTCAGTCAGTCAGTCCAGTCAGTCAGTCACTCAGTCAGTTAGTCCTTCAGCCAGTCAGTCAAGCAGTCAGTCATTTAGTCTCAGTCAGTCAGTCATTCAGTCAGTCAGTCAGTCAGGCAGTCAGTCAGTCAGTCAGTCGGTCAGTCCTGTGCAGTCAGTTAGTCACTAAAGCAGTCAGTCAGTCTCAGTCAGTCAGTCAGTCAGTCAGTCAGTCAGTCAGTCAGTCTCGGTCAGTCAGTCAGTCAGTCATTCAGTCAGTCAGTCAGTCAGGCAGTCAGTCAGTCGGTCAGCCTTATTCAGTCAGTCTGTCAGTCAGTCAGTCAGTCAGCCTTATTCAGTCAGTCTGTCAGTCATCCTTATTCAGTCAGTCTGTCAGTCAGTCAGTCGGTCAGTCCTGTCCAGTCAGTTAGTCAGTCAAGCAGTCAGTCAGGTAGTCAAGCAGTCAGTCAGTCAGTGTCAGTCAGTCATTTAGTCATTCAGTCAGTCAGTGAAATAGCCAGTCAGAGAGTCAAGCAGTCAGTCAGTCAGTCTCAGTCAGTCAGTCAGTCAGTCAGTCAGTCAGTCAGTCCAGTCTCAGTCAGTCAGGCAGTTAGTCAGTCAGTCAGTCAGTCAGTCAGTCCAGTCTCAGTCAGTCAGGCAGTTAGTCAGTCAGTCTCGGTCAGTCAGTGAGTCAGTCAGTCAGTATCAGTCAGTCAGTGAGTCAGTCTGTCAGTCAGGCAGTATCAGTCAGGCAGTAAGACTCCGCTCGACAGAACTCCGATAGCCTAATGGCTAGACCGCTGGTCTTCCAGCGAGTGGCCTGGGTTCGAGTCCCAGCCGGAGCGAATATCTTCAATGTATATATTTCTCTTCTAATTTGAAGATTCTTTTTTTTTTCAATTTCTTTCCTTTGCAATTATTGATTATTTATGTAGGGAAGAAAATTCTGAGTCAGTTTAGTTTTTCGACACGAAGATTTCAAAGTGTTTAAATAAACAATTACCAAGGTCCATTTTTTGTTTTTATTATATTTAAAACTCCCACCGACAGAGCTCCCATAGACTAATGGCTAGAGTGTTTGGCTTCCAAGCGAGTGGCCCTGGGTTCGAGTCCCAGCCTGAACGAAAATCTTCAATGTATACTTTTAGTTTCTAATTTGAAATTTCTTCTTCTTTTTTTTTAATTTTTCTCTTTTGCGAATATTGATTATTTATGTAGGGAGAAAAATTCTGAGTCAGTTTAATTATTCGACCTGTAAATTTCAAAGTGTTTGAATCAATAATTACCAAGGTGCATTTTTTGTTTTTATTATATTTAAGACTTCCATCGACAGAGCTCCGATAGCCTAATGGCTAGACCGTTGGGTTCCTAGCGCGTGGTACTGGGTTCAAATCCCAGCCGGAAAGGAAATCTTAAATGCAAATATTTTTTTTCTAATTTTATAATTCTTTTTTTTTATTTTTCCCTTTTGCGAAGTCAGTCAGTCAGTCTGACAGTCAATCAGTCAAGCACTCAGTCATTCAGTCTCAGTCAGTCAGTCCAGTCAGTCAGTCACTCAGTCAGTCAGTTAGTCCTTCAGCCAGTCAGTCAAGCAGTCAGTCATTTAGTCTCAGTCAGTCAGTCATTCAGTCAGTCAGTCAGTCAGGCAGTCAGTCAGTCAGTCAGTCGGTCAGTCCTGTGCAGTCAGTTAGTCACTAAAGCAGTCAGTCAGTCTCAGTCAGTCAGTCAGTCAGTCAGTCCAGTCCAGTCTCAGTCAGTCAGTCAGTCAGTCTCGGTCAGTCAGTCAGTCAGTCATTCAGTCAGTCAGTCAGTCAGGCAGTCAGTCAGTCGGTCAGCCTTATTCAGTCAGTCTGTCAGTCAGTCAGTCAGTCAGCCTTATTCAGTCAGTGTGTCAGTCATCCTTATTCAGTCAGTCTGTCAGTCAGTCAGTCGGTCAGTCCTGTCCAGTCAGTTAGTCAGTCAAGCAGTCAGTCAGGTAGTCAAGCAGTCAGTCAGTCAGTGTCAGTCAGTCATTTAGTCATTCAGTCAGTCAGTGAAATAGCCAGTCAGAGAGTCAAGCAGTCAGTCAGTCAGTCTCAGTCAGTCAGTTAGTCAGTCAGTCAGTCAGTCAGTCAGTCAGTCCAGTCTCAGTCAGTCAGGCAGTTAGTCAGTCAGTCTCGGTCAGTCAGTGAGTCAGTCAGTCAGTATCAGTCAGTCAGTGAGTCAGGCAGTATCAGTCAGGCAGTAAGACTCCGCTCGACAGAACTCCGATAGCCTAATGGCTAGACCGCTGGTCTTCCAAGCGAGTGGCCTGGGTTCGAGTCCCAGCCGGAGCGAATATCTTCAATGTATATATTTCTTTTCTAATTTGAAAATTCTTTTTTTTTTTCAATTTCTCTCCTTTGCAATTATTGATTATTTATGTAGGGAAGAAAATTCTGAGTCAGTTTAATTTTTCGACTCGAAGATTTCAAAGTGTTTAAATAAACAATTACCAAGGTGCATTTTTTGTTTTTATTATATTTAAAACTCCCACCGATAGAGCTCCCATAGACTAATGGCTAGAGTGATAGGCTTAAAAGCGAGTGACCCTGGGTTCGAGTCCCAGCCTGAACGAAAATCTTCAATGTATACTTTTAGTTTCTAATTTGAAATTTCTTCTTCTTTTTTTTTTTTTAATTTTTCTCTTTTGCGAATATTGATTATTTATGTAGGGAGAAAAATTCTGAGTCAGTTTAATTATTCTACCTGTAAATTTCAAAGTGTTTGAATCAATAATTACCAAGGTGCATTTTTTGTTTTTATTATATTTAAGACTTCCATCGACAGAGCTCCGATAGCCTAATGGCTAGACCGTTGGGTTCCAAGCGCGTGGTACTGGGTTCGAGTCCCGGCCGGAACGAAAATCTTCCATGTATATATTTCTCTTCTAATTTGAAGATTCTTTTTTTTTTTCAATTTCTTTCTTTTGCAAATATGGATTATTTATGTACGGAAGAAAATTCTGAGTCAGTTTAATCATTCGACCTTTAGATTTCAAAGATTTTAGATCAATAATTACTAAGGTGCATTTTTTGTTTTTATTATAATTAAGACACCGATCAACAGAGATCCGATAGTATATTGGCGAGAGCGTTGGGCTTCCATGAGTGTCGCCCTGGGTTCAAATCCCAGCCGGAAAGAAAACCTTAAATGCAAATATTTTTTTCTAATTTTATAATTCTTTTTTTTTTATTTTTCCCTTTTGCAAAGTCAGTCAGTCAGTCTGACAGTCAATCGGTCAAGCACTCAGTCATTCAGTCTCAGTCAGTCAGTCCAGTCAGTTAGTCCTTCAGCCAGTCAGTCAAGCAGTCAGTCATTTAGTCTCAGTCAGTCAGTCATTCAGTCAGTCAGTCAGTCAGGCAGTCAGTCAGTCAGTCAGTCGGTCAGTCCTGTGCAGTCAGTTAGTCACTAAAGCAGTCAGTCAGTCAGTCCAGTCCAGTCTCAGTCAGTCAGTCAGTCAGTCTCGGTCAGTCAGTCAGTCAGTCAGTCAGTCAGGCAGTCAGTCAGTCGTTCAGCCTTATTCAGTCAGTCTGTCAGTCAGTCAGTCAGTCAGCCTTATTCAGTCAGTCTGTCAGTCATCCTTATTCAGTCAGTCTGTCAGTCATCCTTATTCAGTCAGTCTGTCAGTCAGTCAGTCGGTCAGTCCTGTCCAGTTAGTTAGTCAGTCAAGCAGTCAGTCAGGTAGTCAAGCAGTCAGTCAGTCAGTGTCAGTCAGTCATTTAGTCATTCAGTCAGAGAGTCAAGCAGTCAGTCAGTCAGTCTCAGTCAGTCAGTTAGTCAGTCAGTCAGTCAGTCAGTCAGTCAGTCCAGTCTCAGTCAGTCAGTCAGTCAGTCAGTCCAGTCTCAGTCAGTCAGTCAGTCAGTCAGGCAGTTAGTCAGTCAGTCTCGGTCAGTCAGTCAGTCAGTCCAGTCTCAGTCAGTCAGGCAGTTAGTCAGTCAGTCTCGGTCAGTCAGTGAGTCAGTCAGTCAGTGAGTCAGTCTGTCAGTCAGGCATTATCAGTCAGGCAGTAAGACACCGCTCGACAGAACTCCGATAGCCTAATGGCTAGACCGCTGGTCTTCCAAGCGAGTGGCCTGGGTTCGAGTCCCAGCCGGAGCGAATATCTTCAATGTATATATTTCTTTTCTAATTTGAAAATTCTTTTTTTTTCAATTTCTTTCCTTTGCAATTATTGATTATTTATGTAGGGAAGAAAATTCTGAGTCAGTTTAATTTTTCGACACGAAGATTTCAAAGTGTTTAAATAAACAATTACCAAGGTGCATTTTTTGTTTTTATTATATTTAAAACTCCCACCGACAGAGCTCCCATAGACTAATGGCTAGAGTGTTAGGCTTCCAAGCGAGTGGCCCTGGGTTCGAGTCCCAGCCTGAACGAAAATCTTCAATGTATACTTTTAGTTTCTAATTTGAAATTTCTTCTTCTTTTTTTTTTAATTTTTCTCTTTTGCGAATATTGATTATTTATGTAGGGAGAAAAATTCTGAGTCAGTTTAATTATTCGACCTGTAAATTTCAATGTGTTTGAATCAATAATTACCAAGGTGCATTTTTTGTTTTTATTATATTTAAGACTTCCATCGACAGAGCTCCGATAGCCTAATGGCTAGACCGTTGGGTTCCAAGCGCGTGGTACTGGGTTCGAGTTCCGGCCGGAACGAAAATCTTCCATGTATATATTTCTCTTCTAATTTGAAGATTCTTTTTTTTTTCAATTTCTTTCTTTTGCAAATATGGATTATTTATGTACGGAAGAAAATTCTGAGTCAGTTTAATCATTCGACCTTTAGATTTCAAAGATTTTAGATCAATAATTACTAAGGTGCATTTTTTGTTTTTATTATAATTAAGACACCGATCAACAGAGATCCGATAGTATATTGGCGAGAGCGTTGGGCTTCCATGAGTGTCGCCCTGGGTTCAAATCCCAGCCGGAAAGGAAATCTTAAATGCAAATATTTTTTTCTAATTTTATAATTATTTTTTTTTTATTTTTCCCTTTTGCGAAGTCAGTCAGTCAGTCTGACAGTCAATCAGTCAAGCACTCAGTCATTCAGTCTCAGTCAGTCAGTCCAGTCAGTCAGTCACTCAGTCAGTCAGTTAGTCCTTCAGCCAGTCTGTCAAGCAGTCAGTCATTTAGTCTCAGTCAGTCAGTCATTCAGTCAGTCAGTCAGTCAGGCAGTCAGTCAGTCAGTCAGTCGGTCAGTCCTGTGCAGTCAGTTAGTCACTAAAGCAGTCAGTCAGTCTCAGTCAGTCAGTCAGTCAGTCAGTCCAGTCCAGTCTCAGTCAGTCAGTCAGTCAGTCTCGGTCAGTCAGTCAGTCAGTCATTCAGTCAGTCAGTCAGTCAGGCAGTCAGTCAGTCGGTCAGCCTTATTCAGTCAGTCTGTCAGTCAGTCAGTCAGTCAGCCTTATTCAGTCAGTCTGTCAGTCATCCTTATTCAGTCAGTCTGTCAGTCAGTCGGTCAGTCCTGTCCAGTCAGTTAGTCAGTCAAGCAGTCAGTCAGGTAGTCAAGCAGTCAGTCAGTCAATGTCAGTCAGTCATTTAGTCATTCAGTCAGTCAGTGAAATAGCCAGTCAGAGAGTCAAGCAGTCAGTCAGTCAGTCTCAGTCAGTCAGTTAGTCAGTCAGTCAGTCAGTCAGTCAGTCAGTCCAGTCTCAGTCAGTCAGGCAGTTAGTCAGTCAGTCTCGGTCAGTCAGTGAGTCAGTCAGTCAGTATCAGTCAGTCAGTGAGTCAGTCTGTCAGTCAGGCAGTATCAGTCAGGCAGTAAGACTCCGCTCGACAGAACTCCGATAGCCTAATGGCTAGACCGCTGGTCTTCCAAGCGAGTGGCCTGGGTTCGAGTCCCAGCCGGAGCGAATATCTTCAATGTATATATTTCTTTTCTAATTTGAAAATTCTTTTTTTTTCAATTTCTTTCCTTTGCAATTATTGATTATTTATGTAGGGAAGAAAATTCTGAGTCAGTTTAATTTTTCGACACAAAGATTTCAAAGTGTTTAAATAAACAATTACCAAGGTGCATTTTTTGTTTTTATTATATTTAAAACTCCCACCGACAGAGCTCCCATAGACTAATGGCTAGAGTGTTAGGCTTCCAAGCGAGTGGCGCTGGGTTCGAGTCCCAGCCTGAACGAAAATCTTCAATGTATACTTTTAGTTTCTAATTTGAAATTTCTTCTTCTTTTTTTTTTAATTTTTCTCTTTTGCGAATATTGATTATTTATGTAGGGAGAAAAATTCTGAGTCAGTTTATTTATTCGACCTGTAAATTTCAAAGTGTTTGAATCAATAATTACCAAGGTGCATTTTTTGTTTTTATTATATTTAAGACTTCCATCGACAGAGCTCCGATAGCCTAATGGCTAGACCGTTGGGTTCCTAGCGCGTGGTACTGGGTTCGAGTCCCGGCCGGAAAGGAAATCTTAAATGCAAATATTTTTTTCTAATTTTATAATTCTTTTTTTTTAATTTTTCCCTTTTGCGAAGTCAGTCAGTCAGGCTGACAGTCAATCTGTCAAGCACTCAGTCATTCAGTCTCAGTCAGTCTGTCCAGTCAGTCAGTCACTCAGTCATTCAGTCTCAGTCAGTCAGTCCAGTCAGTCAGTCACTCAGTCAGCCAGTTAGTCCTTCAGCCAGTCAGTCAAGCAGTCAGTCAGGCAGTCAGTCAGTCAGTCAGTCGGTCAGTCCTGTGCAGTCAGTTAGTCACTAAAGCAGTCAGTCAGTCTCAGTCAGTCAGTCAGTCAGTCAGTCCAGTCCAGTCTCAGTCAGTCAGTCAGTCAGTCTCGGTCAGTCAGTCAGTCAGTCATTCAGTCAGTCAGTCAGTCAGGCAGTCAGTCAGTCGGTCAGCCTTATTCAGTCAGTCTGTCAGTCAGTCAGTCAGTCAGCCTTATTCAGTCAGTCTGTCAGTCATCCTTATTCAGTCAGTCTGTCAGTCAGTCAGTCGGTCAGTCCTGTCCAGTCAGTTAGTCAGTCAAGCAGTCAGTCAGGTAGTCAAGCAGTCAGTCAGTCAGTGTCAGTCAGTCTTTTAGTCATTCAGTCAGTCAGTGAAATAGCCAGTCAGAGAGTCAAGCAGTCAGTCAGTCAGTCTCAGTCAGTCAGTCAGTCAGTCAGTCAGTCAGTCAGTCAGTCAGTCCAGTCTCAGTCAGTCAGGCAGTCTCGGTCAGTCAGTGAGTCAGTCAGTCAGTATCAGTCAGTCAGTGCGTCAGTCTGTCAGTCAGGCAGTATCAGTCAGGCAGTAAGACTCCGCTCGACAGAACTCCGATAGCCTAATGGCTAGACCGCTGGTCTTCCAAGCGAGTGGCCTGGGTTCGAGTCCCAGCCGGAGCGAATATCTTCAATGTATATATTTCTTTTCTAATTTGAAAATTCTTTTTTTTTCAATTTCTTTCCTTTGCAATTATTGATTATTTATGTAGGGAAGAAAATTCTGAGTCAGTTTAATTTTTCGACACGAAGATTTCAAAGTGTTTAAATAAACAATTACCAAGGTGCATTTTTTGTTTTTATTATATTTAAAACTCCCACCGACAGAGCTCCCATAGACTAATGGCTAGAGTGTTAGGCTTCCAAGCGAGTGGCCCTGGGTTCGAGTCCCAGCCTGAACGAAAATCTTCAATGTATACTTTTAGTTTCTAATTTGAAATTTCTTCTTCTTTTTTTTTAATTTTTCTCTTTTGCGAATATTGATTATTTATGTAGGGAGAAAAATTCTGAGTCAGTTTAATTATTCGACCTGTAAATTTCAAAGTGTTTGAATCAATAATTACCAAGGTGCATTTTTTGTTTTTATTATATTTAAGACTTCCATCGACAGAGCTCCGATAGCCTAATGGCTAGACCGTTGGGTTCCTAGCGCGTGGTACTGGGTTCGAGTCCCGGCCGGAAAGGAAATCTTAAATGCAAATATTTTTTTCTAATTTTATAATTCTTTTTTTTTAATTTTTCCCTTTTGCGAAGTCAGTCAGTCAGGCTGACAGTCAATCTGTCAAGCACTCAGTCATTCAGTATCAGTCAGTCAGTCAGTCGGTCAGTCCTGTGCAGTCAGTTAGTCACTAAAGCAGACAGTCAGTCTCAGTCAGTCAGTCAGTCAGTCAGTCAGTCCAGTCCAGTCTCAGTCAGTCAGTCAGTCAGTCTCGGTCAGTCAGTCAGTCAGTCATTCAGTCAGTCAGTCAGTCAGGCAGTCAGTCAGTCGGTCAGCCTTATTCAGTCAGTCTGTCAGTCAGTCAGTCAGTCAGCCTTATTCAGTCAGTCTGTCAGTCATCCTTATTCAGTCAGTCTGTCAGTCAGTCAGTCGGTCAGTCCTGTCCAGTCAGTTAGTCAGTCAAGCAGTCAGTCAGGTAGTCAAGCAGTCAGTCAGTCAGTCTCAGTCAGTCAGTCAGTCAGTCAGTCAGTCAGTCAGTCCAGTCTCAGTCAGTCAGGCAGTTAGTCAGTCAGTCTCGGTCAGTCAGTGAGTCAGTCAGTTAGTATCAGTCAGTCAGTGAGTCAGTCTGTCAGTCAGGCAGTATCAGTCAGGCAGTAAGACTCCGCTCGACAGAACTCCGATAGCCTAATGGCTAGACCGCTGGTCTTCCAAGCGAGTGGCCTGGGTTCGAGTCCTAGCCGGAGCGAATATCGTCAATGTATATATTTCTCTTCTAATTTGAAGATTCTTTTTTTTTTCAATTTCTTTCCTTTGCAATTATTGATTATTTATGTAGGGAAGAAAATTCTGAGTCAGTTTAGTTTTTCGACACGAAGATTTCAAAGTGTTTAAATAAACAATTACCAAGGTGCATTTTTTGTTTTTATTATATTTAAAACTCCCACCGACAGAGCTCCCATAGACTAATGGCTAGAGTGTTTGGCTTCCAAGCGAGTGGCCCTGGGTTCGAGTCCCAGCCTGAACGAAAATCTTCAATGTATACTTTTAGTTTCTAATTTGAAATTTCTTCTTCTTTTTTTTTAATTTTTCTCTTTTGCGAACATTGATTATTTATGTAGGGAGAAAAATTCTGAGTCAGTTTAATTATTCGACCTGTAAATTTCAAAGTGTTTGAATCAATAATTACCAAGGTGCATTTTTTGTTTTTATTATATTTAAGACTTCCATCGACAGAGCTCCGATAGCCTAATGGCTAGACCGTTGGGTTCCTAGCGCGTGGTACTGGGTTCGAGTCCCGGCCGGAACGAAAATCTTCCATGTATATATTTCTCTTCTAATTTGAAGATTATTTTTTTTTTCAATTTCTTTCTTTTGCAAATATGGATTATTTATGTACGGAAGAAAATTCTGAGTCAGTTTAATCATTCGACCTTTAGATTTCAAAGATTTTAGATCAATAATTACTAAGGTGCATTTTTTGTTTTTATTATAATTAAGACACCGATCAACAGAGATCCGATAGTATATTGGCGAGAGCGTTGGGCTTCCATGAGTGTCGCCCTGGGTTCAAATCCCAGCCGGAAAGGAAATCTTAAATGCAAATATTTTTTTTTCTAATTTTATAATTCTTTTTTTTTTATTTTTCCCTTTTGCGAAGTCAGTCAGTCAGTCTGACAGTCAATCAGTCAAGCACTCAGTCATTCAGTCTCAGTCAGTCAGTCCAGTCAGTCAGTCACTCAGTCAGTCAGTTAGTCCTTCAGCCAGTCAGTCAAGCAGTCAGTCATTTAGTCTCAGTCAGTCAGTCATTCAGTCAGTCAGTCAGTCAGGCAGTCAGTCAGTCAGTCGGTCAGTCCTGTGCAGTCAGATAGTCACTAAAGCAGTCAGTCAGTCTCAGTCAGTCAGTCAGTCAGTCAGTCCAGTCCAGTCTCAGTCAGTCAGTCAGTCAGTCTCGGTCAGTCAGTCATTCAGTCAGTCAGTCAGTCAGTCAGTCATTCAGTCAGTCAGTCAGTCAGGCAGTCAGTCGGTCAGCCTTATTCAGTCAGTCTGTCAGTCAGTCAGTCAGTCAGCCTTATTCAGTCAGTCTGTCAGTCATCCTTATTCAGTCAGTCTGTCAGTCAGTCAGTCGGTCAGTCCTGTCCAGTCAGTTAGTCAGTCAAGCAGTCAGTCAGGTAGTCAAGCAGTCAGTCAGTCAGTGTCAGTCAGTCATTTAGTCATTCAGTCAGTCAGTGAAATAGCCAGTCAGAGAGTCAAGCAGTCAGTCAGTCAGTCTCAGTCAGTCAGTTAGTCAGTCAGTCAGTCAGTCAGTCAGTCAGTCCAGTCTCAGTCAGTCAGGCAGTTAGTCAGTCAGTCTCGGTCAGTCAGTGAGTCAGTCAGTCAGTCAGTATCAGTCAGTCAGTGAGTCAGGCAGTATCAGTCAGGCAGTAAGACTCCGCTCGACAGAACTCCGATTGCCTAATGGCTAGACCGCTGGTCTTCCAAGCGAGTGGCCTGGGTTCGAGTCCCAGCCGGAGCGAATATCTTCAATGTATATATTTCTTTTCTAATTTGAAAATTCTTTTTTTTTTCAATTTCTTTCCTTTGCAATTATTGATTATTTATGTAGGGAAGAAAATTCTGAGTCAGTTTAATTTTTCGACACGAAGATTTCAAAGTGTTTAAATAAACAATTACCAAGGTGCATTTTTTGTTTTTATTATATTTAAAACTCCTACCGACAGAGCTCCCATAGACTAATGGCTAGAGTGTTAGGCTTTCAAGCGAGTGGCCCTGGGTTCGAGTCCCAGCCTGAACGAAAATCTTCAATGTATACTTTTAGTTTCTAATTTGAAATTTCTTCTTCTTTTTTTTTTTAATTTTTCTCTTTTGCGAATATTGATTATTTATGTAGGGAGAAAAATTCTGAGTCAGTTTAATTATTCGACAACTGTAAATTTCAAAGTGTTTGAATCAATAATTACCAAGGTGCATTTTTTGTTTTTATTATATTTAAGACTTCCATCGACAGAGCTCCGATAGCCTAATGGCTAGACCGTTGGGTTCCAAGCGCGTGGTACTGGGTTCGAGTCCCGGCCGGAACGAAAATCTTCCATGTATATATTTCTCTTCTAATTTGAAGATTCTTTTTTTTTTCAATTTCTTTCTTTTGCAAATATGGATTATTTATGTACGGAAAAAAATTCTGAGTCAGTTTAATCATTCGACCTTTAGATTTCAAAGATTTTAGATCAATAATTACTAAGGTGCATTTTTTGTTTTTATTATAATTAAGACACCGATCAACAGAGATCCGATAGTATATTGGCGAGAGCGTTTGGCTTCCATGAGTGTCGCCCTGGGTTCAAATCCCAGCCGGAAAGGAAATCTTAAATGCAAATATTTTTTTTCTAATTTTATAATTCTTTTTTTTTTATTTTTCCCTTTTGCGAAGTCAGTCAGTCAGTCTGACAGTCAATCAGTCAAGCACTCAGTCATTCAGTCTCAGTCAGTCAGTCCAGTCAGTCAGTCACTCAGTCAGTCAGTTAGTCCTTCAGCCAGTCAGTCAAGCAGTCAGTCATTTAGTCTCAGTCAGTCAGTCATTCAGTCAGTCAGTCAGTCAGGCAGTCAGTCAGTCAGTCAGTCGGTCAGTCCTGTGCAGTCAGTTAGTCACTAAAGCAGTCAGTCAGTCTCAGTCAGTCAGTCAGTCAGTCAGTCCAGTCCAGTCTCAGTCAGTCAGTCAGTCAGTCAGTCAGTCATTCAGTCAGTCAGTCAGTCAGGCAGTCAGTCATTCAGTCAGTCAGTCAGTCAGGCAGTCAGTCAGTCGGTCAGCCTTATTCAGTCAGTCTGTCAGTCAGTCAGTCAGTCAGCCTTATTCAGTCAGTCTGTCAGTCATCCTTATTCAGTCAGTCTGTCAGTCATCCTTATTCAGTCAGTCTGTCAGTCAGTCAGTCGGTCAGTCCTGTCCAGTCAGTTAGTCAGTCAAGCAGTCAGTCAGGTAGTCAAGCAGTCAGTCAGTCAGTGTCAGTCAGTCATTTCATCATTCAGTCAGTCAGTGAAATAGCCAGTCAGAGAGTCAAGCAGTTAGTCAGTCAGTCTCAGTCAGTCAGTTAGTCAGTCAGTCAGTCAGTCAGTCAGTCAGTCCAGTCTCAGTCAGTCAAGCAGTTAGTCAGTCAGTCTCGGTCAGTCAGTGAGTCAGTCAGTCAGTATCAGTTAGTCAGTGAGTCAGTCTGTCAGTCAGGCAGTATCAGTCAGGCAGTAAGACTCCGCTCGACAGAACTCCGATTGCCTAATGGCTAGACCGCTGGTCTTCCAAGCGAGTGGCCTGGGTTCGAGTCCCAGCCGGAGCGAATATCTTCAATGTATATATTTCTTTTCTAATTTGAAAATTCTTTTTTTTTTCAATTTCTTTCCTTTGCAATTATTGATTATTTATGTAGGGAAGAAAATTCTGAGTCAGTTTAATTTTTCGACACAAAGATTTCAAAGTGTTTAAATAAACAATTACCAAGGTGCATTTTTTGTTTTTATTATATTTAAAACTCCCACCGACAGAGCTCCCATAGACTAATGGCTAGAGTGTTAGGCTTCCAAGCGAGTGGCCCTGGGTTCGAGTCCCAGCCTGAACGAAAATCTTCAATGTATACTTTTAGTTTCTAATTTGAAATTTCTTCTTCTTTTTTTTTTAATTTTTCTCTTTTGCGAATATTGATTATTTATGTAGGGAGAAAAATTCTGAGTCAGTTTAATTATTCGACCTGTAAATTTCAAAGTGTTTGAATCAATAATTACCAAGGTGCATTTTTTGTTTTTATTATATTTAAGACTTCCATCGACAGAGCTCCGATAGCCTAATGGCTAGACCGTTGGGTTCCAAGCGCGTGGTACTGGGTTCGAGTCCCGGCCGGAACAAAAATCTTCCATGTATATATTTCTCTTCTAATTTGAAGATTCTTTTTTTTTTAATTTCTTTCTTTTGCAAATATGGATTATTTATGTACGGAAGAAAATTCTGAGTCAGTTTAATCATTCGACCTTTAGATTTCAAAGATTTTAGATCAATAATTACTAAGGTGCATTTTTTGTTTTTATTATAATTAAGACACCGATCAACAGAGATCCGATAGTATATTGGCGAGAGCGTTTGGCTTCCATGAGTGTCGCCCTGGGTTCAAATCCCAGCCGGAAAGGAAATCTTAAATGCAAATATTTTTTTTCTAATTTTATAATTCTTTTTTTTTTATTTTTCCCTTTTGCGAAGTCAGTCAGTCAGTCTGACAGTCAATCAGTCAAGCACTCAGTCATTCAGTCTCAGTCAGTCAGTCCAGTCAGTCAGTCACTCAGTCAGTCAGTTAGTCCTTCAGCCAGTCAGTCAAGCAGTCAGTCATTTAGTCTCAGTCAGTCAGTCATTCAGTCAGTCAGTCAGTCAGGCAGTCAGTCAGTCAGTCAGTCGGTCAGTCCTGTGCAGTCAGTTAGTCACTAAAGCAGTCAGTCAGTCTCAGTCAGTCAGTCAGTCAGTCAGTCCAGTCCAGTCTCAGTCAGTCAGTCAGTCAGTCAGTCAGTCATTCAGTCAGTCAGTCAGTCAGGCAGTCAGTCAGTCGGTCAGCCTTATTCAGTCAGTCTGTCAGTCAGTCAGTCAGTCAGCCTTATTCAGTCAGTCTGTCAGTCATCCTTATTCAGTCAGTCTGTCAGTCAGTCAGTCGGTCAGTCAGTCAGTCAGTCAGTCAGTCCAGTCTCAGTCAGTCAGGCAGTTAGTCAGTCAGTCTCGGTCAGTCAGTGAGTCAGTCAGTCAGTATCAGTCAGTCAGTGAGTCAGTCTGTCAGTCAGGCAGTATCAGTCAGGCAGTAAGACTCCGCTCGACAGAACTCCGATAGCCTAATGGCTAGACCGCTGGTCTTCCAAGCGAGTGGCCTGGGTTCGAGTCCCAGCCGGAGCGAATATCTTCAATGTATATATTTCTTTTCTAATTTGAAAATTCTTTTTTTTTTCAATTTCTTTCCTTTGCAATTATTGATTATTTATGTAGGGAAGAAAATTCTGAGTCAGTTTAATTTTTCGACACGAAGATTTCAAAGTGTTTAAATAAACAATTACCAAGGTGCATTTTTTGTTTTTATTATATTTAAAACTCCCACCGACAGAGCTCCCATAGACTAATGGCTAGAGTGTTAGGCTTCCAAGCGAGTGGCCCTGGGTTCGAGTCCCAGCCTGAACGAAAATCATCAATGTATACTTTTAGTTTCTAATTTGAAATTTCTTCTTCTTTTTTTTTTTTAATTTTTCTCTTTTGCGAATATTGATTATTTATGTAGGGAGAAAAATTCTGAGTCAGTTTAATTATTCGACCTGTAAATTTCAAAGTGTTTGAATCAATAATTACCAAGGTGCATTTTTTGTTTTTATTATATTTAAGACTTCCATCGACAGAACTCCGGTAGCCTAATGGCTAGACCGTTGGGTTCCAAGCGCGTGATACTGGGTTCGAGTCCCGGCCGGAACGAAAATCTTCCATGTATATATTTCTCTTCTAATTTGAAGGTTCTTTTTTTTTCAATTTCTTTCTTTTGCAAATATGGATTATTTATGTACGGAAGAAAATTCTGAGTCAGTTTAATCATTCGACCTTTAGATTTCAAAGATTTTAGATCAATAATTACTAAGGTGCATTTTTTGTTTTTATTATAATTAAGACACCGATCAACAGAGATCCGAAAGTATATTGGCGAGATCGTTGGGCTTCCATGCGTGTCGCCCTGGGTTCAAATCCTAGCCGGAAAGGAAATCTTAAATGCAAATATTTTTTTCTAATTTGATAATTCTTTTTTTTTTTTATTTTTCCCTTTTGCGAAGTCAGTCAGTCAGTCTGACAGTCAATCAGTCAAGCACTCAGTCATTCAGTCTCAGTCAGTCAGTCCAGTCAGTCAGTCAATCAGTCAGTCAGTTAGTCCTTCAGCCAGTCAGTCAAGCAGTCAGTCATTTAGTCTCAGTCAGTCAGTCATTCAGTCAGTCAGTCAGTCAGGCAGTCAGTCAAAAAAGTCAGTCGGTCAGTCCTGTGCAGTCAGTTAGTCACTAAAGCAGTCAGTCAGACTCAGTCAGTCAGTCAGTCAGTCCAGTCCAGTCTCAGTCAGTCAGTCAGTCAGTCTCGGTCAGTCAGTCAGTCAGTCATTCAGTCAGTCAGTCAGTCAGGCAGTCAGTCAGTCGGTCAGCCTTATTCAGTCAGTCTGTCAGTCAGTCAGTCGGTCAGTCCTGTCCAGTCAGTCGGTCAGTCCTGTCCAGTCAGTTAGTCAGTCAAGCAGTCAGTCAGGTAGTCAAGCAGTCAGTCAGTCAGTGTCAGTCAGTCATTTAGTCATTCAGTCAGTCAGTGAAATAGCCAGTCAGAGAGTCAAGCAGTCAGTCAGTCAGTCTCAGTCAGTCAGTTAGTCAGTCAGTCAGTCAGTCAGTCAGTCAGTCCAGTCTCAGTCAGTCAGGCAGTTAGTCAGTCAGTCTCGGTCAGTCAGTGAGTCAGTCAGTCAGTATGAGTCAGTCAGTGAGTCAGTCTGTCAGTCAGGCAGTATCAGTCAGGCAGTAAGACTCCGCTCGACAGAACTCCGATAGCCTAATGGCTAGACCGCTGGTCTTCCAAGCGAGTGGCCTGGGTTCGAGTCCCAGCCGGAGCGAATATCTTCAATGTATATATTTCTTTTCTAATTTGAAAATTCTTTTTTTTTTCAATTTCTTTCCTTTGCAATTATTGATTATTTATGTAGGGAAGAAAATTCTGAGTCAGTTTAATTTTTCGACACGAAGATTTCAAAGTGTTTAAATAAACAATTACCAAGGTTCATTTTTTGTTTTTATTATATTTAAAACTCCCACCGACAGAGCTCCCATAGACTAATGGCTAGAGTGTTAGGCTTCCAAGCGAGTGGCCCTGGGTTCGAGTCCCAGCCTGAACGAAAATCTTCAATGTATACTTTTAGTTTCTAATTTGAAATTTCTTCTTCTTTTTTTTTTAATTTTTCTCTTTTGCGAATATTGATTATTTATGTAGGGAGAAAAATTCTGAGTCAGTTTAATTATTCGACCTGTAAATTTCAAAGTGTTTGAATCAATAATTACCAAGGTGCATTTTTTGTTTTTATTATATTTAAGACTTCCATCGACAGAGCTCCGATAGCCTAATGGCTAGACCGTTGGGTTCCAAGCGCGTGGTACTGGGTTCGAGTCCCGGCCGGAACGAAAATCTTCCATGTATAAATTTCTCTTCTAATTTGAAGATTCTTTTTTTTTTCAATTTCTTTCTTTTGCAAATATGGATTATTTATGTACGGAAGAAAATTCTGAGTCAGTTTAATCATTCGACCTTTAGATTTCAAAGATTTTAGATCAATAATTACTAAGGTGCATTTTTTGTTTTTATTATAATTAAGACACCGATCAACAGAGATCCGATAGTATATTGGCGAGAGCGTTGGGCTTCCATGAGTGTCGCCCTGGGTTCAAATCCCAGCCGGAAAGGAAATCTTAAATGCAAATATTTTTTCTAATTTTATAATTCTTTTTTTTTTATTTTTCCCTTTTGCGAAGTCAGTCAGTCAGTCTGACAGTCAATCAGTCAAGCACTCAGTCATTCAGTCTCAGTCAGTCAGTCCAGTCAGTCAGTCACTCAGTCAGTCAGTTAGTCCTTCAGCCAGTCAGTCAAGCAGTCAGTCATTTAGTCTCAGTCAGTCAGTCATTCAGTCAGTCAGTCAGTCAGGCAGTCAGTCAGTCAGTCAGTCGGTCAGTCCTGTGCAGTCAGTTAGTCACTAAAGCAGTCAGTCAGTCTCAGTCAGTCAGTCAGTCAGTCAGTCCAGTCCAGTCTCAGTCAGTCAGTCAGTCAGTCTCGGTCAGTCAGTCAGTCAGTCATTCAGTCAGTCAGTCAGTCAGGCAGTCAGTCAGTCGGTCAGCCTTATTCAGTCAGTCTGTCAGTCAGTCAGTCAGTCAGCCTTATTCAGTCAGTCTGTCAGTCATCCTTATTCAGTGAGTCTGTCAGTCAGTCAGTCGGTCAGTCCTGTCCAGTCAGTTAGTCAGTTAAGCAGTCAGTCAGGTAGTCAAGCAGTCAGTCAGTCAGTGTCAGTCAGTCATTTAGTCATTCAGTCAGTCAGTGAAATAGCCAGTCAGAGAGTCAAGCAGTCAGTCAGTCAGTCTCAGTCAGTCAGTCTCAGTCAGTCAGTTAGTCAGTCAGTCCAGTCTCAGTCAGTCAGGCAGTTAGTCAGTCAGTCTCGGTCAGTCAGTGAGTCAGTCAGTCAGTCAGTGAGTCAGTCTGTCAGTCAGGCAGTATCAGTCAGGCAGTAAGACTCCGCTCGACAGAACTCCGATAGCCTAATGGCTAGACCGCTGGTCTTCCAAGCGAGTGG
Organism: Uloborus diversus; assembly: GCF_026930045.1. Taxonomy (NCBI): domain Eukaryota; kingdom Metazoa; phylum Arthropoda; class Arachnida; order Araneae; family Uloboridae; genus Uloborus; species Uloborus diversus. Next base: position 71,216 of record NW_026558629.1, read on the forward strand.
CCTGGGTTCGAGTCCCAGCCGGAGCGAATATCTTCAATGTATATATTTCTTTTCTAATTTGAAAATTCTTTTTTTTTTCAATTTCTTTCCTTTGCAATTATTGATTATTTATGTAGGGAAGAAAATTCTGAGTCCGTTTAATTTTTCGACACGAAGATTTCAAAGTGTTTAAATAAACAATTACCAAGGTGCATTTTTTGTTTTTATTATATTTAAAACTCCCACCGACAGAGCTCCCATAGACTAATGGCTAGAGTGTTAGGCTTCCAAGCGAGTGGCCCTGGGTTCGAGCCCCAGCCTGAACGAAAATCTTCAATGTATACTTTTAGTTTCTAATTTGAAATTTCTTCTTCTTTTTTTTTAATTTTTCTCTTTTGCGAATATTGATTATTTATGTAGGGAGAAAAATTCTGAGTCAGTTTAATTATTCGACCTGTAAATTTCAAAGTGTTTGAATCAATAATTACCAAGGTGCATTTTTTGTTTTTATTATATTTAAGACTTCCATCGACAGAGCTCCGATAGCCTAATAGCTAGACCGTTGGGTTCCAAGCGCGTGGTACTGGGTTCGAGTCCCTGCCGGAAAGGAAATCTTAAATGCAAATATTTTTTTCTAATTTTATAATTCTTTTTTTTTATTTTTCCCTTTTGCGAAGTCAGTCAGTCAGTCTGACAGTCAATCAGTCAAGCACTCAGTCATTCAGTCTCAGTCAGTCAGTCCAGTCAGTCAGTCACTCAGTCAGTCAGTTAGTCCTTCAGCCAGTCAGTCAAGCAGTCAGTCATGTAGTCTCAGTCAGTCAGTCAGTCAGTCGGTCAGTCCTGTGCAGTCAGTTAGTCACTAAAGCAGTCAGTCAGTCTCAGTCAGTCAGTCAGTCAGTCAGTCCAGTCCAGTCTCAGTCAGTCAGTCAGTCAGTCTCGGTCAGTCAGTCAGTCAGTCATTCAGTCAGTCAATCAGTCAGGCAGTCAGTCAGTCGGTCAGCCTTATTCAGTCAGTCTGTCAGTCAGTCATTCAGTCATTCTTATTCAGTCAGTCTGTCAGTCATCCTTATTCAGTCAGTCTGTCAGTCAGTCAGTCGGTCAGTCCTGTCCAGTCAGTTAGTCAGTCAAGCAGTCAGTCAGGTAGTCAAGCAGTCAGTCAGTCATTTAGTCATTCAGTCAGTCAGTGAAATAGCCAGTCAGAGAGTCAAGCAGTCAGTCAGTCTCAGTCAGTCAGTTAGTCAGTCAGTCAGTCAGTCAGTCAGTCAGTCCAGTCTCAGTCAGTCAGGCAGTTAGTCAGTCAGTCTCGGTCAGTCAGTGAGTCAGTCAGTCAGTATCAGTCAGTCAGTGAGTCAGTCTGTCAGTCAGGCAGTATCAGTCAGGCAGTAAGACTCCGCTCGACAGAACTCCGATAGCCTAATGGCTAGACCGCTGGTCTTCCAAGCGAGTGGCCTGGGTTCGAGTCCCAGCCGGAGCGAATATCTTCAATGTATATATTTCTTTTCTAATTTAAAAATTCTTTTTTTTTTCAATTTCTTTCCTTTGCAATTATTGATTATTTATGTAGGGAAGAAAATTCTGAGTCAGTTTAATTTTTCGACACGAAGATTTCAAAGTGTTTAAATAAACAATTACCAAGGTGCATTTTTGTTTTTATTATATTTAAAACTCCCACCGACAGAGCTCCCATAGACTAATGGCAAGAGTGTTAGGCTTCCAAGCGAGTGGCCCTGGGTTCGAGTCCCAGCCTGAACGAAAATCTTCAATGTATACTTTTAGTTTCTAATTTGAAATTTCTTCTTCTTTTTTTTTAATTTTTCTCTTTTGCGAATATTGATTATTTATGTAGGGAGAAAAATTCTGAGTCAGTTTAATTATTCGACCTGTAAATTTCAAAGTGTTTGAATCAATAATTACCAAGGTGCATTTTTTGTTTTTATTATATTTAAGACTTCCATCGACAGAGCTCCGATAGCCTAATGGCTAGACCGTTGGGTTCCAAGCGCGTGGTACTGGGTTCGAGTCCCGGCCGGAACGAAAATCTTCCATGTATATATTTCTCTTCTAATTTGAAGATTCTTTTTTTTTTCAATTTCTTTCTTTTGCAAATATGGATTATTTATGTACGGAAGAAAATTCTGAGTCAGTTTAATCATTCGACCTTTAGATTTCAAAGATTTTAGATCAATAATTACTAAGGTGCATTTTTTGTTTTTATTATAATTAAGACACCGATCAACAGAGACCCGATAGCATATTGGCGAGAGCGTTGGGCTTCCATGAGTGTCGCCCTGGGTTTAAATCCCAGCCGGAAAAGGAAATCTTAAATGCAAATATTTTTTTCTAATTTTATAATTCTTTTTTTTTTATTTTTCCCTTTTGCGAAGTCAGTCAGTCAGTCTGACAGTCAATCAGTCAAGCACTCAGTCATTCAGTCTCAGTCAGTCAGTCCAGTCAGTCAGTCACTCAGTCAGTCAGTTAGTCCTTCAGCCAGTCAGTCAAGCAATCAGTCATTTAGTCTCAGTCAGTCAGTCATTCAGTCTGTCAGTCAGTCAGGCAGTCAGTCAGTCAGTCAGTCGGTCAGTCCTGTGCAGTCAGTTAGTCACTAAAGCAGTCAGTCAGTCTCAGTCAGTCAGTCAGTCAGTCAGTCAGTCAGTCAGTCCAGTCCAGTCTCAGTCAGTCAGTCAGTCAGTCTCGGTCAGTCAGTCAGTCAGTCATTCAGTCAGTCAGTCAGTCAGGCAGTCAATCAGTCGGTCAGCCTTATTCAGTCAGTCTGTCAGTCAGTCAGTCAGTCAGCCTTATTCAGTCAGTCTGTCAGTCATCCTTATTCAGTCAGTCTGTCAGTCAGTCAGTCGGTCAGTCCTGTCCAGTCAGTTAGTCAGTCAAGCAGTCAGTCAGGTAGTCAAGCAGTCAGTCAGTCAGTGTTTTTCAGTCATTTAGTCATTCAGTCAGTCAGTGAAATAGCCAGTCAGAGAGTCAAGCAGTCAGTCAGTCAGTCTCAGTCAGTCAGTTAGTCAGTCTGTCAGTCAGGCAGTATCAGTCAGGCAGTAAGACTCCGCTCGACAGAACTCCGATAGCCTAATGGCTAGACCGCTGGTCTTCCAAGCGAGTGGCCTGGGTTCGAGTCCCAGAGGGAGCGAATATCTTCCATGTATATATTTCTTTTCTAATTTGAAAATTCTTTTTTTTTTCAATTTCTTTCCTTTGCAATTATTGATTATTTATGTAGGGAAGAAAATTCTGAGTCAGTTTAACCCATTCCATGACCAGCCCGAAAACCCTTAACGCGCATGCCGCAGATAACGAAACGGAGTTGCTTTTTGCTACATTGTAATAACACTTTTCTCCCCATTTAGCTATCGGTATTTTAATGTTGTTTTTGCTGTTCAGCTTGCATTCGAAAATCGCTTCGCTTTAATTGTTTTATGTATGTCGCTATAATTGTTAAATGTAAGATGATCTATCTTTCAAAAGGCCTCAACAAAACATTCTTCAAACATTTGACTGATCGATCCAACGTGTGAGCAAGCAAATTGAATAGACAAAAACGCTTTAAGTGTGGGAATGATATTCTAAGAGGATAAAAAGTATTCTTCGGCGCCTTTTGATATATTGTGACACTTCAAAACGACCAATAAACACAGAGACATCCCTTTGATGGCAGGACTACGGTCGACTTTTATCGTAATTCAGATGACTTTTAAATCCCTTCTGAATGCCCAGATATCAGTTGCTCAAGCGTGGGAAGTATTTTAAAGATAAATGATTACAAAAGATCAAAACTTGCGGCTAATCCCCCATTTCCCTAAAGGATACTTTTGTGCATGCAACTAAAAGCCCCCAGCTGAGAGAGGAATAACTAGACCGACTGGGAGGTCTGTATTCTCCAAGGACCCTCTTTGCAAACATCCGAGCAAGTTAGTTCCATTCAAAGAATGGTCAGAAGGTTTTAGCGTTTTGTGGTCAACCCTTCCACATTATTTTCTTACAACAAAACAGTTTAGCTCAGAAAGGAATTTCAAAGCAAGCTTTTATGCTTATATGACGGAACATGTCTTCAGAAGGAAAAAAAGGAGATCTTGCTTGAAATCGAGTCGGATTTTAAATCTTTTTTTTAAACATACTTGGATAAATTTTAGTTAGTTTCATAGGATTATTCACTAATTATGGCAATTTGATTATTGAAAAGAAACCAAATATTTAATTTATCTTTTTAAAATCTCATAAAAGAAGGTACAATTAAAACATTGGAGCTATTTTAAGACAATAAATAAAATCTGAAAAAGAATGGGAGAAAAGGAATGTTTCGTTTCTTATGAGTAAAGCGTACAACAAAAGAACTCAAGATATTATCATTTTATTTGTACTGTCGTATCTATTTTATGTTTTACATAGTCAGCTTTTACGTATAGTCAATGCGGTCGTCATTTTTTTTTTTTTTCGTGAAATAAAAAATATTCAAAACCCTATCACTAAAAATCCATCAAATGGTGCCGCAGTTATAAAAAGATATAATTTACGTTTCAAAATATCATGATTTAAAAATAAATAAGTAATAAAAAATAATAATAATGGACAAATAAATAAAAAGCGTAGTAAACACATTATAATAATTAAAAAAAACATACTCGTACAAAATTAAGATATGTAAGATAATTAAAAAAATAATATTGTGTAAAATAAATTATAAAATTTGAGGATTATGAACAATTTAGTGAAGGATACTTGCGTTAGAAGGTGGATTTTTGATAACAAGAAAAACATATTTCTGTTTATTTGCTTTATTCAGGCATAGAAATATTGATAAATATGTAAGGAAATATTTTCACACTTGTTCATCAGGAGTTCAAATGCCAGAATGCTAAGAAACAAAGCTTCCACGAAAAGATAAAATTATAATTCCTGATTATTTGAAGCATTATACGTGTCCCATCAAAGAGTACTTGAAAAGTTAATATCTGAGTAAAATAAAATAAATTACAACAAGTTCCGTGAAATACTATAAGTTACATTCCCTTTTGTCTAAGAAAAGAGCTTGATTACCGCTCCCCTAAAAGCTCCAGAACACAACAGAGAAGCGCAATAACAGGGTTCTGCCCCTGGAAGGATCGCCGACACACATTCGGCCGAGGCAAAAACTGCTAGAATCGCCGTGACGACACAGGATCGTCGAGGGCAGTTAGGAACCATTTTCTTGCGACGAGGCTGAATCGGCCGGGGCAGTATTAACACAAACTGCGCGGCCGATCCTGTATCGGCCGGGGCAAGGAATGGGCTAATTTTTCGACACGAAGATTTCAAAGTGCTTAAATAAACAATTACCAAGGTGCATTTTTTGTTTTTATTATATTTAAAACTCCCACCGACAGAGCTCCCATAGACTAATGGCTAGAGTGTTAGGCTTCCAAGCGAGTGGCCCTGGGTTCGAGTCCCAGCCTGAACGAAAATCTTCAATGTATACTTTTAGTTTCTAATTTGAAATTTCTTCTTCTTTTTTTTTATATTTTTCTCTTTTGCGAATATTGATTATTTATGTAGGGAGAAAAATTCTGAGTCAGTTTAATTATTCGACCTGTAAATTTCAAAGTGTTTGAATCAATAATTACCAAGGTGCATTTTTTGTTTTTATTATATTTAAGACTTCCATCGACAGAGCTCCGATAGCCTAATGGCTAGACCGTTGGGTTCCAAGCGCGTGGAACTGGGTTCGAGTCCCGGCCGGAACGAAAATCTTCCATGTATATATTTCTCTTCTAATTTGAAGATTCTTTTTTTTTTCAATTTCTTTCTTTTGCAAATATGGATTATTTATGTACGGAAGAAAATTCTGAGTCAGTTTAATCATTCGACCTTTAGATTTCAAAGATTTTAGATCAATAATTACTAAGGTGCATTTTTTGTTTTTATTATAATTAAGACACCGATCAACAGAGATCCGATAGTATATTGGCGAGAGCGTTGGGCTTCCATGAGTGTCGCCCTGGGTTAAAATCCCAGCCGGAAAGGAAATCTTAAATGCAAATATTTTTTTTTCTAATTTTATAATTCTTTTTTTTTATTTTTCCCTTTTGCGAAGTCAGTCAGTCAGTCTGACAGTCAATCAGTCAAGCACTCAGTCATTCAGTCTCAGTCAGTCAGTCCAGTCAGTCAGTCACTCAGTCAGTCAGTTAGTCCTTCAGCCAGTCAGTCAAGCAGTCAGTCATTTAGTCTCAGTCAGTCAGTCATTCAGTCAGTCAGTCAGTCAGGCAGTCAGTCAGTCAGTCAGTCGGTCAGTCCTGTGCAGTCAGTTAGTCACTAAAGCAGCCAGTCAGTCTCAGTCAGTCAGTCAGTCAGTCAGTCCAGTCCAGTCTCAGTCAGTCAGTCATTCAGTCTCGGTCAGTCAGTCAGTCAGTCGGTCAGCCTTATTCAGTCAGTCTGTCAGTCAGCCAGCCTTATTCAATCAGTCTGTCAGTCATCCTTATTCAGTCAGTCTGTCAGTCAGTCAGTCGGTCAGTCCTGTCCAGTCAGTTAGTCAGTCAAGCAGTCAGTCAGGTAGTCAAGCAGTCAGTCAGTCAGTGTCAGTCAGTCATTTAGTCATTCAGTCAGTCAGTGAAATAGCCAGTCAGAGAGTCAAGCAGTCAGTCAGTCAGTCTCAGTCAGTCAGTCAGTCAGTCAGTCAGTCCAGTCTCAGTCAGTCAGGCAGTTAGTCAGTCAGTCTCGGTCAGTCAGTGAGTCAGTCAGTCAGTATCAGTCAGTCAGTGAGTCAGTCTGTCAGTCAGGCAGTAAGACTCCGCTCGACAGAACTCCGATAGCCTAATGGCTAGACCGCTGGTCTTCCAAGCGAGTGGCCTGGGTTCGAGTCCCAGCCGGAGCGAATATCTCCAATGTATATATTTCTTTTCTAATTTGAAAATTCTTTTTTTTTTCAATTTCTTTCCTTTGCAATTATTGATTATTTATGTAGGGAAGAAAATTCTGAGTCAGTTTAATTTTTCAACACGAAGATTTCAAAGTGTTTAAATAAACAATTACCAAGGTGCATTTTTTGTTTTTATTATATTTAAAACTCCCACCGACAGAGCTCCCATAGACTAATGGCAAGAGTGTTAGGCTTCCAAGCGAGTGGCCCTGGGTTCGAGTCCCAGCCTGAACGAAAATCTTCAATGTATACTTTTAGTTTCTAATTTGAAATTTCTTCTTCTTTTTTTTTTTATTTTTCTCTTTTGCGAATATTGATTATTTATGTAGGGAGAAAAATTCTGAGTCAGTTTAATTATTCGACCTGTAAATTTCAAAGTGTTTGAATCAATAATTACCAAGGTGCATTTTTTGTTTTTATTATATTTAAGATTTCCATCGACAGAGCTCCGATAGCCTAATGGCTAGACCGTTGGGTTCCAAGCGCGTGGTACTGGGTTCGAGTCCCGGCCGGAACGAAAATCTTTCATGTATATATTTCTCTTCTAATTTGAAGATTCTTTTTTTTTCAATTTCTTTCTTTTGCAAATATGGATTATTTATGTACGGAAGAAAATTCTGAGTCAGTTTAATCATTCGACCTTTAGATTTCAAAGATTTTAGATCAATAATTACTAAGGTGCATTTTTTGTTTTTATTATAATTAAGACACCGATCAACAGAGATCCGATAGTATATTGGCGAGAGCGATGGGCTTCCATGAGTGTCGCCCTGGGTTCAAATCCCAGCCGGAAAGGAAATCTTAAATGCAAGTATTTTTTTCTAATTTTATAATTCTCTTTTTTTTATTTTTCCCTTTTGCAAAGTCAGTCAGTCAGTCTGACAGTCAATCAGTCAAGCACTCAGTCATTCAGTCTCAGTCAGTCAGTCCAGTCAGTCAGTCACTCAGTCAGTCAGTTAGTCCTTCAGCCAGTCAGTCAAGCAGTCAGTCATTTAGTCTCAGTCAGTCAGTCATTCAGTCAGTCAGGCAGTCAGTCAGTCAGTCAGTCGGTCAGTCCTGTGCAGTCAGTTAGTCACTAAAGCAGTCAGTCAGTCTCAGTCAGTCAGTCAGTCAGTCAGTCCAGTCCAGTCTCAGTCAGTCAGTCAGTCAGTCTCGGTCAGTCAGTCAGTCAGTCATTCAGTCAGTCAGTCAGTCAGGCAGTCAGTCAGTCGGTCAGCCTTAATCAGTCAGTCTGTCAGTCAGTCAGTCAGTCAGCCTTATTCAGTCAGTCTGTCAGTCATCCTTATTCAGTCAGTCTGTCAGTCAGTCAGTCGGTCAGTCCTGTCCAGTCAGTTAGTCAGTCAAGCAGTCAGTCAGGTAGTCAAGCAGTCAGTCAGTCAGTGTCAGTCAGTCATTTAGTCATTCAGTCAGTCAGTGAAATAGCCAGTCAGAGAGTCAAGCAGTCAGTCAGTCAGTCTCAGTCAGTCAGTTAGTCAGTCAGTCAGTCAGTCAGTCCAGTCTCAGTCAGTCAGGCAGTTAGTCAGTCAGTCTCGGTCAGTCAGTGAGTCAGTCAGTCAGTATCAGTCAGTCAGTGAGTCAGTCTGTCAGTCAGGCAGTATCAGTCAGGCAGTAAGACTCCGCTCGACAGAACTCCGATAGCCTAATGGCTAGTCCGCTGGTCTTCCAAGCGAGTGGCCTGGGTTCGAGTCCCAGCCGGAGCGAATATCTTCAATGTATATATTTCTTTTCTAATTTGAAAATTCTTTTTTTTTCAATTTCTTTCCTTTGCAATTATTGATTATTTATGTAGGGAAGAAAATTCTGAGTCAGTTTAATTTTTCGACACGAAGATTTCAAAGTGTTTAAATAAACAATTAGCAAGCTGCATTTTTTGTTTTTATTATATTTAAAACTCCCACCGACAGAGCTCATATAGACTAATGGCTAGAGTGTTAGGCTTCCAAGCGAGTGGCCCTGGGTTCGAGTCCCAGCCTGAACGAAAATCTTCAATGTATACTTTAGTTTCTAATTTGAAATTTCTTCTTCTTTTTTTTTAATTTTTCTCTTTTGCGAATATTGATTATTTATGTAGGGAGAAAAATTCTGAGTCAGTTTAATTATTCGACCTGTAAATTTCAAAGTGTTTGAATCAATAATTATAAAGGTGCATTTTTTGTTTTTATTATATTTAAGACTTCCATCGACAGAGCTCCGATAGCCTAATGGCTAGACCGTTGGGTTCCTAGCGCGTGGTACTGGGTTCGAGTCCCGGCCGGAAAGGAAATCTTATATGCAAATATTTTTTTCTAATTTTATAATTCTTTTTTTTTTATTTTCCCTTTTGCGAAGTCAGTCAGTCAGTCTGACAGTCAATCAGTCAAGCACTCAGTCATTCAGTCTCAGTCAGTCAGTCCAGTCAGTCAGTCACTCAGTCAGTCAGTTAGTCCTTCAGCCAGTCAGTCAAGCAGTCAGTCATTTAGTCTCAGTCAGTCAGTCATTCAGTCAGTCAGTCAGTCAGGCAGTCAGTCAGTCGGTCAGTCCTGTGCAGTCAGTTAGTCACTAAAGCAGTCAGTCAGTCAGTCAGTCCAGTCCAGTCTCAGTCAGTCAGTCAGTCAGTCTCGGTCAGTCAGTCAGTCAGTCATTCAGTCAGTCAGTCAGTCAGGCAGTCAGTCAGTCGGTCAGCCTTATTCAGTCAGTCTGTCATTCAGTCAGTCAGTCAGCCTTATTCAGTCAGTCTGTCAGTCATCCTTATTCAGTCAGTCTGTCAGTCAGTCAGTCGGTCAGTCCTGTCCAGTCAGTCAGTCAGTCAAGCAGTCAGTCAGGTAGTTAAGCAGTCAGTCAGTCAGTGTCAGTCAGTCATTTAGTCATTCAGTCAGTCAGTGAAATAGCCAGTCAGAGAATCAAGCAGTCAGTCAGTCAGTCTCAGTCAGTCAGTTAGTCAGTCAGTCAGTCAGTCAGTCAGTCAGTCCAGTCTCAGTCAGTCAGGCAGTTAGTCAGTCAGTCTCGGTCAGTCAGTGAGTCAGTCAGTCAGTATCAGTCAGTCAGTGAGTCAGTCTGTCAGTCAGGCAGTATCAGTCAGGCAGTAAGACTCCGCTCGACAGAACTCCGATAGCCTAATGGCTAGACCGCTGGTCTTCCAAGCGAGTGGCCTGGGTTCGAGTCCCAGCCGGAGCGAATATCTTCAATGTATATATTTCTTTTCTAATTTGAAAATTCTTTTTTTTTCAATTTCTTTCCTTTGCAATTATTGATTATTTATGTAGGGAAGAAAATTCTGAGTCAGTTTAATTTTTCGACACGAAGATTTCAAAGTGTTTAAATAAACAATTACCAAGGTGCATTTTTTGTTTTTATTATATTTAAAACTCCCACCGACAGAGCTCCCATAGACTAATGGCTAGAGTGTTAGGCTTCCAAGCGAGTGGCCCTGGGTTCGAGTCCCAGCCTGAACGAAAATCTTCAATGTATACTTTTAGTTTCTAATTTGAAATTTCTTCTTCTTTTTTTTTTATTTTTCTCTTTTGCGAATATTGATTATTTATGTAGGGAGAAAAATTCTGAGTCAGTTTAATTATTCGACCTGTAAATTTCAAAGTGTTTGAATCAATAATTACCAAGGTGCATTTTTTGTTTTTATTATATTTAAGACTTCCATCGACAGAGCTCCGATAGCCTAATGGCTAGACCGTTGGGTTCCAAGCGCGTGGAACTGGGTTCGAGTCCCGGCCGGAACGAAAATCTTCCATGTATATATTTCTCTTCTAATTTGAAGATTCTTTTTTTTTTCAATTTCTTTCTTTTGCAAATATGGATTATTTATGTACGGAAGAAAATTCTGAGTCAGTTTAATCATTCGACCTTTAGATTTCAAAGATTTTAGATCAATAATTACTAAGGTGCATTTTTTGTTTTTATTATAATTAAGACACCGATCAACAGAGATCCGATAGTATATTGGCGAGAGCGTTGGGCTTCCATGAGTGTCGCCCTGGGTTCAAATCCCAGCCGGAAAGGAAATCTTAAATGCAAATATTTTTTTTCTAATTTTATAATTCTTTTTTTTTTTTTTTCCTTTTGCGAAGTCAGTCAGTCAGTCTGACAGTCAATCAGTCAAGCACTCAGTCATTCAGTCTCAGTCAGTCAGTCCAGTCAGTCAGTCACTCAGTCAGTCAGTTAGTCCTTCAGCCAGTCAGTCAAGCAGTCAGTCATTTAGTCTCAGTCAGTCAGTCATTCAGTCAGTCAGTCAGTCAGGCAGTCAGTCAGTCAGTCAGTCGGTCAGTCCTGTGCAGTCAGTTAGTCACTAAAGCAGCCAGTCAGTCTCAGTCAGTCAGTCAGTCAGTCAGTCCAGTCCAGTCTCAGTCAGTCAGTCATTCAGTCTCGGTCAGTCAGTCAGTCAGTCGGTCAGCCTTATTCAGTCAGTCTGTCAGTCAGTCAGTCAGTCAGCCTTATTCAATCAGTCTGTCAGTCATCCTTATTCAGTCAGTCTGTCAGTCAGTCAGTCGGTCAGTCCTGTCCAGTCAGTTAGTCAGTCAAGCAGTCAGTCAGGTAGTCAAGCAGTCAGTCAGTCAGTGTCAGTCAGTCATTTAGTCATTCAGTCAGTCAGTGAAATAGCCAGTCAGAGAGTCAAGCAGTCAGTCAGTCAGTCTCAGTCAGTCAGTCAGTCAGTCAGTCAGTCCAGTCTCAGTCAGTCAGGCAGTTAGTCAGTCAGTCTCGGTCAGTCAGTGAGTCAGTCAGTCAGTATCAGTCAGTCAGTGAGTCAGTCTGTCAGTCAGGCAGTAAGACTCCGCTCGACAGAACTCCGATAGCCTAATGGCTAGACCGCTGGTCTTCCAAGCGAGTGGCCTGGGTTCGAGTCCCAGCCGGAGCGAATATCTCCAATGTATATATTTCTTTTCTAATTTGAAAATTCTTTTTTTTTTTCAATTTCTTTCCTTTGCAATTATTGATTATTTATGTAGGGAAGAAAATTCTGAGTCAGTTTAATTTTTCAACACGAAGATTTCAAAGTGTTTAAATAAACAATTACCAAGGTGCATTTTTTGTTTTTATTATATTTAAAACTCCCACCGACAGAGCTCCCATAGACTAATGGCAAGAGTGTTAGGCTTCCAAGCGAGTGGCCCTGGGTTCGAGTCCCAGCCTGAACGAAAATCTTCAATGTATACTTTTAGTTTCTAATTTGAAATTTCTTCTTCTTTTTTTTTTTATTTTTCTCTTTTGCGAATATTGATTATTTATGTAGGGAGAAAAATTCTGAGTCAGTTTAATTATTCGACCTGTAAATTTCAAAGTGTTTGAATCAATAATTACCAAGGTGCATTTTTTGTTTTTATTATATTTAAGACTTCCATCGACAGAGCTCCGATAGCCTAATGGCTAGACCGTTGGGTTCCAAGCGCGTGGTACTGGGTTCGAGTCCCGGCCGGAACGAAAATCTTTCATGTATATATTTCTCTTCTAATTTGAAGATTCTTTTTTTTTCAATTTCTTTCTTTTGCAAATATGGATTATTTATGTACGGAAGAAAATTCTGAGTCAGTTTAATCATTCGACCTTTAGATTTCAAAGATTTTAGATCAATAATTACTAAGGTGCATTTTTTGTTTTTATTATAATTAAGACACCGATCAACAGAGATCCGATAGTATATTGGCGAGAGCGATGGGCTTCCATGAGTGTCGCCCTGGGTTCAAATCCCAGCCGGAAAGGAAATCTTAAATGCAAGTATTTTTTTCTAATTTTATAATTCTCTTTTTTTTATTTTTCCCTTTTGCAAAGTCAGTCAGTCAGTCTGACAGTCAATCAGTCAAGCACTCAGTCATTCAGTCTCAGTCAGTCAGTCCAGTCAGTCAGTCACTCAGTCAGTCAGTTAGTCCTTCAGCCAGTCAGTCAAGCAGTCAGTCATTTAGTCTCAGTCAGTCAGTCATTCAGTCAGTCAGGCAGTCAGTCAGTCAGTCAGTCGGTCAGTCCTGTGCAGTCAGTTAGTCACTAAAGCAGTCAGTCAGTCTCAGTCAGTCAGTCAGTCAGTCAGTCCAGTCCAGTCTCAGTCAGTCAGTCAGTCAGTCTCGGTCAGTCAGTCAGTCAGTCATTCAGTCAGTCAGTCAGTCAGGCAGTCAGTCAGTCGGTCAGCCTTAATCAGTCAGTCTGTCAGTCAGTCATTCAGTCAGCCTTATTCAGTCAGTCTGTCAGTCATCCTTATTCAGTCAGTCTGTCAGTCAGTCAGTCGGTCAGTCCTGTCCAGTCAGTTAGTCAGTCAAGCAGTCAGTCAGGTAGTCAAGCAGTCAGTCAGTCAGTGTCAGTCAGTCATTTAGTCATTCAGTCAGTCAGTGAAATAGCCAGTCAGAGAGTCAAGCAGTCAGTCAGTCAGTCTCAGTCAGTCAGTTAGTCAGTCAGTCAGTCAGTCAGTCAGTCAGTCCAGTCTCAGTCAGTCAGGCAGTTAGTCAGTCAGTCTCGGTCAGTCAGTGAGTCAGTCAGTCAGTATCAGTCAGTCAGTGAGTCAGTCTGTCAGTCAGGCAGTATCAGTCAGGCAGTAAGACTCCGCTCGACAGAACTCCGATAGCCTAATGGCTAGTCCGCTGGTCTTCCAAGCGAGTGGCCTGGGTTCGAGTCCCAGCCGGAGCGAATATCTTCAATGTATATATTTCTTTTCTAATTTGAAAATTCTTTTTTTTTCAATTTCTTTCCTTTGCAATTATTGATTATTTATGTAGGGAAGAAAATTCTGAGTCAGTTTAATTTTTCGACACGAAGATTTCAAAGTGTTTAAATAAACAATTAGCAAGCTGCATTTTTTGTTTTTATTATATTTAAAACTCCCACCGACAGAGCTCATATAGACTAATGGCTAGAGTGTTAGGCTTCCAAGCGAGTGGCCCTGGGTTCGAGTCCCAGCCTGAACGAAAATCTTCAATGTATACTTTAGTTTCTAATTTGAAATTTCTTCTTCTTTTTTTTTAATTTTTCTCTTTTGCGAATATTGATTATTTATGTAGGGAGAAAAATTCTGAGTCAGTTTAATTATTCGACCTGTAAATTTCAAAGTGTTTGAATCAATAATTATAAAGGTGCATTTTTTGTTTTTATTATATTTAAGACTTCCATCGACAGAGCTCCGATAGCCTAATGGCTAGACCGTTGGGTTCCTAGCGCGTGGTACTGGGTTCGAGTCCCGGCCGGAAAGGAAATCTTATATGCAAATATTTTTTTCTAATTTTATAATTCTTTTTTTTTTATTTTCCCTTTTGCGAAGTCAGTCAGTCAGTCTGACAGTCAATCAGTCAAGCACTCAGTCATTCAGTCTCAGTCAGTCAGTCCAGTCAGTCAGTCACTCAGTCAGTCAGTTAGTCCTTCAGCCAGTCAGTCAAGCAGTCAGTCATTTAGTCTCAGTCAGTCAGTCATTCAGTCAGTCAGTCAGGCAGTCAGTCAGTCAGTCAGTCAGTCGGTCAGTCCTGTGCAGTCAGTTAGTCACTAAAGCAGTCAGTCAGTCTCAGTCAGTCAGTCAGTCAGTCAGTCCAGTCCAGTCTCAGTCAGTCAGTCAGTCAGTCCAGTCCAGTCTCAGTCAGTCAGTCAGTCAGTCCAGTCCAGTCTCAGTCAGTCAGTCAGTCAGTCTCGGTCAGTCAGTCGGTCAGTCATTCAGTCAGTCAGTCAGTCTGTCAGTCAGTCAGTCAGTCAGCCTTATTCAGTCAGTCTGTCAGTCCTCCTTATTCAGTCAGTCTGTCAGTCAGTCAGTCGGTCAGTCCTGTCCAGTCAGTTAGTCAGTCAAGCAGTCAGTCAGGTAGTCAAGCAGTCAGTCAGTCAGTGTCAGTCAGTCATTTAGTCATTCAGTCAGTCAGTGAAATAGCCAGTCAGAGAGTCAAGCAGTCAGTCAGTCAGTCTCAGTCAGTCAGTTAGTCAGTCAGTCAGTCAGTCAGTCCGTCAGTCCAGTCTCAGTCAGTCAGGCAGTTAGTCAGTCAGTCTCGGTCAGTCAGTGAGTCAGTCAGTCAGTATCAGTCAGTCAGTGAGTCAGTCTGTCAGATAGGCAGTATCAGTCAGGCAGTAAGACTCCGCTCGACAGAACTCCGATAGCCTAATGGCTAGACCGCTGGTCTTCCAAGCGAGTGGCCTGGGTTCGAGTCTCAGCCGGAGCAAATATCTTCAATGTATATATTTCTTTTCTAATTTGAAAATTCTTTTTTTTTTCAATTTCTTTCCTTTGCAATTATTGATTATTTATGTAGGGAAGAAAATTCTGAGTCAGTTTAATTTTTCGACACGAAGATTTCAAAGTGGTTAAATAAACAATTACTAAGGTGCATTTTTTGTTTTTATTATATTTAAAACTCCCACCGACAGAGCTCCCATAGACTAATGGCTAGAGTGTTAGGCTTCCAAGCGAGTGGCCCTGGGTTCGAGTCCCAGCCTGAACGAAAATCTTCAATGTATACTTTTAGTTTCTAATTTGAAATTTCTTCTTCTTTTTTTTTAATTTTTCTCTTTTGCGAATATTGATTATTTATGTAGGGAGAAAAATTCTGAGTCAGTTTAATTATTCGACCTGTAAATTTCAAAGTGTTTGAATCAATAATTACCAAGGTGCATTTTTTGTTTTTATTATATTTAAGACTTCCATCGACAGCGCTCCGATAGCCTAATGGCTAGACCGATGGGTTCCAAGCGCGTGGTACTGTGTTCGAGTCCCGGCCGGAACGAAAATCTTCCATGTATATATTTCTCTTCTAATTTGAAGATTCTTTTTTTTTTTTCAATTTCTTTCTTTTGCAAATATGGATTATTTATGTACGGAAGAAAATTCTGAGTCAGTTTAATCATTCGACCTTTAGATTTCAAAGATTTTAGATCAATAATTACTAAGGTGCATTTTTTGTTTTTATTATAATTAAGACACCGATCAACAGAGATCCGATAGTATATTGGCGAGAGCGTTGGGTTTCCATGAGTGTCGCCCTGGGTTCAAATCCCAGCCGGAAAGGAAATCTTAAATGCAAATATTTTTTTCTAATTTTATAATTCTTTTTTTTTTATTTTTCCCTTTTGCGAAGTCAGTCAGTCAGTCTGACAGTCAATCAGTCAAGCACTCAGTCATTCAGTCTCAGTCAGTCAGTCCAGTCAGTCAGTCACTCAGTCAGTCAGTTAGTCCTTCAGCCAGTCAGTCAAGCAGTCAGTCATTTAGTCTCAGTCAGTCAGTCATTCAGTCAGTCAGGCAGTCAGTCAGTCAGTCAGTCGGTCAGTCCTGTGCAGTCAGTTAGTCACTAAAGCAGTCAGTCAGTCTCAGTCAGTCAGTCAGTCAGTCAGTCCAGTCCAGTCTCAGTCAGTCAGTCAGTCAGGCTCGGTCAGTCAGTCAGTCAGTCATTCAGTCAGTCAGTCAGTCAGGCAGTCAGTCAGTCGGTCAGCCTTATTCAGTCAGTCTGTCAGTCAGTCAGTCAGTCAGCCTTATTCAGTCAGTCTGTCAGTCATCCTTATTCAGTCAGTCTGTCAGTCAGTCAGTCGGTCAGTCCTGTCCAGTCAGTTAGTCAGTCAAGCAGTCAGTCAGGTAGTCAAGCAGTCAGTCAGTCAGTGTCAGTCAGTCATTTAGTCATTCAGTCAGTCAGTGAAATAGCCAGTCAGAGAGTCAAGCAGTCAGTCAGTCAGTCTCAGTCAGTCAGTTAGTCAGTCAGTCAGTCAGTCAGTCAGTCAGTCCAGTCTCAGTCAGTCAGGCAGTTAGTCAGTCAGTCTCGGTCAGTCAGTGAGTCAGTCAGTCAGTATCAGTCAGTCAGTGAGTCAGTCTGTCAGTCAGGCAGTATCAGTCAGGCAGTAAGACTCCGCTCGACAGAACTCCGATAGCCTAATGGCTAGACCTCTGGTCTTCCAAGCGAGTGGCCTGGGTTCGAGTCCCAGCCGGAGCGAATATCTTCAATGTATATATTTCTTTTCTAATTTGAAAATTCTTTTTTTTTTCAATTTCTTTCCTTTGCAATTATTGATTATTTATGTAGGGAAGAAAATTCTGAGTCAGTTTAATTTTTCGACACGAAGATTTCAAAGTGTTTAAATAAACAATTACCAAGGTGCATTTTTTGTTTTTATTATATTTAAAACTCCCACCGACAGAGCTCCCATAGACTAATGGCTAGAGTGTTAGGCTTCCAAGCGAGTGGCCCTGGGTTCGAGTCCCAGCCTGAACGAAAATCTTCAATGTATACTTTTAGTTTCTAATTTGAAATTTCTTCTTCTTTTTTTTTTAAATTTTTCTCTTTTGCGAATATTGATTATTTATGTAGGGAGAAAAATTCTGAGTCAGTTTAATTATTCGACCTGTAAATTTCAAAGTGTTTGAATCAATAATTACCAAGGTGCATTTTTTGTTTTTATTATATTTAAGACTTCCATCGACAGAGCTCCGATAGCCTAATGGCTAGACCGTTGGGTTCCTAGCGCGTGGTACTGGGTTCGAGTCCCGGCCGGAAAGGAAATCGTAAATGCAAAAATTTTTTTCTAATTTTATAATTCTTTTTTATTTTTTATTTTTCCCTTTTGCGAAGTCAGTCAGTCAGTCTGACAGTCAATCAGTCAAGCACTCAGTCATTCAGTCTCAGTCAGTCAGTCAGTCCAGTCAGTCACTCAGTCAGTCAGTTAGTCCTTCAGCCAGTCAGTCAAGCAGTCAGTCATTTAGTCTCAGTCAGTCAGTCATTCAGTCAGTCAGTCAGTCAGGCAGTCAGTCAGTCGGTCAGTCCTGTGCAGTCAGTTAGTCACTAAAGCAGTCAGTCAGTCAGTCAGTCCAGTCCAGTCTCAGTCAGTCAGTCAGTCAGTCTCGGTCAGTCAGTCAGTCAGTCATTCAGTCAGTCAGTCAGTCAGGCAGTCAGTCAGTCGGTCAGCCTTATTCAGTCAGTCTGTCATTCAGTCAGTCAGTCAGCCTTATTCAGTCAGTCTGTCAGTCATCCTTATTCAGTCAGTCTGTCAGTCAGTCAGTCGGTCAGTCCTGTCCAGTCAGTCAGTCAGTCAAGCAGTCAGTCAGGTAGTTAAGCAGTCAGTCAGTCAGTGTCAGTCAGTCATTTAGTCATTCAGTCAGTCAGTGAAATAGCCAGTCAGAGAGTCAAGCAGTCAGTCAGTCAGTCTCAGTCAGTCAGTTAGTCAGTCAGTCAGTCAGTCAGTCAGTCAGTCCAGTCTCAGTCAGTCAGGCAGTTAGTCAGTCAGTCTCGGTCAGTCAGTGAGTCAGTCAGTCAGTATCAGTCAGTCAGTGAGTCAGTCTGTCAGTCAGGCAGTATCAGTCAGGCAGTAAGACTCCGCTCGACAGAACTCCGATAGCCTAATGGCTAGACCGCTGGTCTTCCAAGCGAGTGGCCTGGGTTCGAGTCCTAGCCGGAGCGAATATCTTCAATGTATATATTTCTTTTCTAATTTGAAAATTCTTTTTTTTTTCAATTTCTTTCCTTTGCAATTATTGATTATTTATGTAGGGAAGAAAATTCTGAGTCATTTTAATTTTTCGACACGAAGATTTCAAAGTGTTTAAATAAACAATTATCAAGGTGCATTTTTTGTTTTTATTATATTTAAAACTCCCACCGACAGAGCTCCCATAGACTAATGGCTAGAGTGTTAGGCTTCCAAGCGAGTGGCCCAGGGTTCGAGTCCCAGCCTGAACGAAAATCTTCAATTTATACTTTTAGTTTCTAATTTTAAATTTCTTCTTCTTTTTTTTTAATTTTTCTCTTTTGCGAATATTGATTATTTATGTAGGGAGAAAAATTCTGAGTCAGTTTAATTATTCGACCTGTAAATTTCAAAGTGTTTGAATCAATAATTACCAAGGTGCATTTTTTGTTTTTATTATATTTAAGACTTCCATCGACAGAGCTCCGATAGCCTAATGGCTAGACCGTTGGGTTCCAAGCGCGTGGTACTGGGTTCGAGTCCCGGCCGGAAAGGAAATCTTAAATGCAATTATTTTTTTCTAATTTTATAATTCTTTTTTTTTTATTTTTCCCTTTTGCGAAGTCAGTCAGTCAGTCTGACAGTCAATCAGTCAAGCACTCAGTCATTCAGTCTCAGTCAGTCAGTCCAGTCAGTCAGTCACTCAGTCAGTCAGTTAGTCCTTCAGCCAGTCAGTCAAGCAGTCAGTCATTTAGTCTCAGTCAGTCAGTCATTCAGTCAGTCAGTCAGTCAGGCAGTCAGTCAGTCAGTCAGTCGGTCAGTCCTGTGCAGTCAGTTAGTCACTAAAGCAGTCAGTCAGTCTCAGTCAGTCAGTCAGTCAGTCAGTCAGTCCAGTCCAGTCTCAGTCAGTCAGTCAGTCAGTCTCGGTCAGTCAGTCAGTCAGTCATTCAGTCAGTCAGTCAGTCAGGCAGTCATCCTTATTCAGTCAGTCTGTCAGTCTGTCAGTCATCCTTATTCAGTCAGTCTGTCAGTCATCCTTATTCAGTCAGTCTGTCAGTCAGTCAGTCAGTCAGTCAAGCAGTCAGTCAGGTAGTCAAGCAGTCAGTCAGTCAGTGTCAGTCAGTCATTTAGTCATTCAGTCAGTCAGTGAAATAGCCAGTCAGAGAATCAAGCAGTCAGTCAGTCAGTCTCAGTCAGTCAGTTAGTCAGTCAGTCAGTCAGTCAGTCAGTCAGTCCAGTCTCAGTCAGTCAGGCAGTTAGTCAGTCAGTCTCGGTCAGTCAGTGAGTCAGTCAGTCAGTATCAGTCAGTCAGTGAGTCAGTCTGTCAGTCAGGCAGTATCAGTCAGGCAGTAAGACTCCGCTCGACAGAACTCCGATAGCCTAATGGCTAGACCGCTGGTCTTCCAAGCGAGTGGCCTGGGTTCGAGTCCTAGCCGGAGCGAATATCTTCAATGTATATATTTCTTTTCTAATTTGAAAATTCTTTTTTTTTTCAATTTCTTTCCTTTGCAATTATTGATTATTTATGTAGGGAAGAAAATTCTGAGTCATTTTAATTTTTCGACACGAAGATTTCAAAGTGTTTAAATAAACAATTATCAAGGTGCATTTTTTGTTTTTATTATATTTAAAACTCCCACCGACAGAGCTCCCATAGACTAATGGCTAGAGTGTTAGGCTTCCAAGCGAGTGGCCCAGGGTTCGAGTCCCAGCCTGAACGAAAATCTTCAATTTATACTTTTAGTTTCTAATTTTAAATTTCTTCTTCTTTTTTTTTAATTTTTCTCTTTTGCGAATATTGATTATTTATGTAGGGAGAAAAATTCTGAGTCAGTTTAATTATTCGACCTGTAAATTTCAAAGTGTTTGAATCAATAATTACCAAGGTGCATTTTTTGTTTTTATTATATTTAAGACTTCCATCGACAGAGCTCCGATAGCCTAATGGCTAGACCGTTGGGTTCCAAGCGCGTGGTACTGGGTTCGAGTCCCGGCCGGAAAGGAAATCTTAAATGCAATTATTTTTTTCTAATTTTATAATTCTTTTTTTTTTATTTTTCCCTTTTGCGAAGTCAGTCAGTCAGTCTGACAGTCAATCAGTCAAGCACTCAGTCATTCAGTCTCAGTCAGTCAGTCCAGTCAGTCAGTCACTCAGTCAGTCAGTTAGTCCTTCAGCCAGTCAGTCAAGCAGTCAGTCATTTAGTCTCAGTCAGTCAGTCATTCAGTCAGTCAGTCAGTCAGGCAGTCAGTCAGTCAGTCAGTCGGTCAGTCCTGTGCAGTCAGTTAGTCACTAAAGCAGTCAGTCAGTCTCAGTCAGTCAGTCAGTCAGTCAGTCAGTCCAGTCCAGTCTCAGTCAGTCAGTCAGTCAGTCTCGGTCAGTCAGTCAGTCAGTCATTCAGTCAGTCAGTCAGTCAGGCAGTCATCCTTATTCAGTCAGTCTGTCAGTCTGTCAGTCATCCTTATTCAGTCAGTCTGTCAGTCATCCTTATTCAGTCAGTCTGTCAGTCAGTCAGTCAGTCAGTCAAGCAGTCAGTCAGGTAGTCAAGCAGTCAGTCAGTCAGTGTCAGTCAGTCATTTAGTCATTCAGTCAGTCAGTGAAATAGCCAGTCAGAGAATCAAGCAGTCAGTCAGTCAGTCTCAGTCAGTCAGTTAGTCAGTCAGTCAGTCAGTCAGTCAGTCAGTCCAGTCTCAGTCAGTCAGGCAGTTAGTCAGTCAGTCTCGGTCAGTCAGTGAGTCAGTCAGTCAGTATCAGTCAGTCAGTGAGTCAGTCTGTCAGTCAGGCAGTATCAGTCAGGCAGTAAGACTCCGCTCGACAGAACTCCGATAGCCTAATGGCTAGACCGCTGGTCTTCCAAGCGAGTGGCCTGGGTTCGAGTCCCAGCCGGAGCGAATATCTTCAATGTATATATTTCTTTTCTAATTTGAAAATTCTTTTTTTTTCAATTTCTTTCCTTTGCAATTATTGATTATTTATGTAGGGAAGAAAATTCTGAGTCAGTTTAATTTTTCGACACGAAGATTTCAAAGTGTTTAAATAAACAATTACCAAGGTGCATTTTTTGTTTTTATTATATTTAAAACTCCCACCGACAGAGCTCCCATAGACTAATGGCTAGAGTGTTAGGCTTCCAAGCGAGTGGCCCTGGGTTCGAGTCCCAGCCTGAACGAAAATCTTCAATGTATACTTTTAGTTTCTAATTTGAAATTTCTTCTTCTTTTTTTTTTATTTTTCTCTTTTGCGAATATTGATTATTTATGTAGGGAGAAAAATTCTGAGTCAGTTTAATTATTCGACCTGTAAATTTCAAAGTGTTTGAATCAATAATTACCAAGGTGCATTTTTTGTTTTTATTATATTTAAGACTTCCATCGACAGAGCTCCGATAGCCTAATGGCTAGACCGTTGGGTTCCAAGCGCGTGGAACTGGGTTCGAGTCCCGGCCGGAACGAAAATCTTCCATGTATATATTTCTCTTCTAATTTGAAGATTCTTTTTTTTTTCAATTTCTTTCTTTTGCAAATATGGATTATTTATGTACGGAAGAAAATTCTGAGTCAGTTTAATCATTCGACCTTTAGATTTCAAAGATTTTAGATCAATAATTACTAAGGTGCATTTTTTGTTTTTATTATAATTAAGACACCGATCAACAGAGATCCGATAGTATATTGGCGAGAGCGTTGGGCTTCCATGAGTGTCGCCCTGGGTTCAAATCCCAGCCGGAAAGGAAATCTTAAATGCAAATATTTTTTTTCTAATTTTATAATTCTTTTTTTTTTTTTTCCTTTTGCGAAGTCAGTCAGTCAGTCTGACAGTCAATCAGTCAAGCACTCAGTCATTCAGTCTCAGTCAGTCAGTCCAGTCAGTCAGTCACTCAGTCAGTCAGTTAGTCCTTCAGCCAGTCAGTCAAGCAGTCAGTCATTTAGTCTCAGTCAGTCAGTCATTCAGTCAGTCAGTCAGTCAGGCAGTCAGTCAGTCAGTCAGTCGGTCAGTCCTGTGCAGTCAGTTAGTCACTAAAGCAGTCAGTCAGTCTCAGTCAGTCAGTCAGTCAGTCAGTCCAGTCCAGTCTCAGTCAGTCAGTCAGTCAGTCTCGGTCAGTCAGTCAGTCAGTCAGTCATTCAGTCAGTCAGTCAGTCAGGCAGTCAGTCAGTCGGTCAGCCTTATTCAGTCAGTCAGTCAGTCAGTCAGTCAGTCAGCCTTATTCAGTCAGTCTGTCAGTCATCCTTATTCAGTCAGTCTGTCAGTCAGTCAGTCGGTCAGTCCTGTCCAGTCAGTCAGTCAGTCAAGCAGTCAGTCAGGTAGTCAAGCAGTCAGTCAGTCAGTGTCAGTCAGTCATTTAGTCATTCAGTCAGTCAGTGAAATAGCCAGTCAGAGAGTCAAGCAGTCAGTCAGTCAGTCTCAGTCAGTCAGTTAGTCAGTCAGTCAGTCAGTCAGTCAGTCAGTCCAGTCTCAGTCAGTCAGGCAGTTAGTCAGTCAGTCTCGGTCAGTCAGTGAGTCAGCCAGTCAGTATCAGTCAGTCAGTGAGTCAGTCTGTCAGTCAGGCAGTATCAGTCAGGCAGTAAGACTCCGCTCGACAGAACTCCGATAGCCTAATGGCTAGACCGCTGGTCTTCCAAGCGAGTGGCCTGGGTTCGAGTCCCAGCCGGAGCGAATATCTTCAATGTATATATTTCTTTTCTAATTTGAAAATTCTTTCTTTTTTCAATTTCTTTCCTTTGCAATTATTGATTATTTATGTAGGGAAGAAAATTCTGAGTCAGTTTAATTTTTCGACACGAAGATTTCAAAGTGTTTAAATAAACAATTACCAAGGTGCATTTTTTGTTTTTATTATATTTAAAACTCCCACCGACAGAGCTCCCATAGACTAATGGCTAGAGTGTTAGGCTTCCAAGCGAGTGGCCCTGGGTTCGAGTCCCAGCCCGAACGAAAATCTTCAATGTATACTTTTAGTTTCTAATTTGAAATTTCTTATTCTTTTTTTTTTAATTTTTCTCTTTTGCGAATATTGATTATTTATGTAGGGAGAAAAATTCTGAGTCAGTTTAATTATTCGACCTGTAAATTTCAAAGTGTTTGAATCAATAATTACCAAGGTGCAATTTTTGTTTTTATTATATTTAAGACTTCTATCGACATAGCTCCGATAGCCTAATGGCGAGACCGTTGGGTTCCAAGCGCGTGGTACTGGGTTCGAGTCCCGGCCGGAACGAAAATCTTCCATGTATATATTTCTCTTCTAATTTGAAGATTCTTTTTTTTTTCAATTTCTTTCTTTTGCAAATATGGATTATTTATGTACGGAAGAAAATTCTGAGTCAGTTTAATCATTCGACCTTTAGATTTCAAAGATTTTAGATCAATAATTACTAAGGTGCATTTTTTGTTTTTATTATAATTAAGACACCGATCAACAGAGATCCGATAGTATATTGGCGAGAGCGTTGGGCTTCCATGAGTGTCGCCCTGGGTTCAAATCCCCGCCGGAAAGGAAATCTTAAATGCAAATATTTTTTTCTAATTTTATAATTCTTTTTTTTTTATTTTTCCCTTTTGCGAAGTCAGTCAGTCAGTCTGACAGTCAATCAGTCAAGCACTCAGTCATTCAGTCTCAGTCAGTCAGTCCAGTCAGTCAGTCACTCAGTCAGTCAGTTAGTCCTTCTGCCAGTCAGTCAAGCAGTCAGTCATTTAGTCTCAGTCAGTCAGTCATTCAGTCAGTCAGTCAGTCAGGCAGTCAGTCAGTCAGTCAGTCAGTCAGTCCTGTGCAGTCAGTTAGTCACTAAAGCAGTCAGTCAGTCTCAGTCAGTCAGTCAGTCAGTCAGTCCAGTCCAGTCTCAGTCAGTCAGTCAGTCAGTCTCGGTCAGTCAGTCAGTCAGTCATTCAGTCAGTCAGTCAGTCAGGCAGTCAGTCAGTCGGTCAGCCTTATTCAGTCAGTCTGTCAGTCAGTCAGTCAGTCAGCCTTATTCAGTCAGTCTGTCAGTCATCCTTATTCAGTCAGTCTGTCAGTCAGTCAGTCGGTCAGTCCTGTCCAGTCAGTTAGTCAGTCAAGCAGTCAGTCAGGTAGTCAAGCAGTCAGTCAGTCAGTGTCAGTCAGTCATTTAGTCATTCAGTCAGTCAGTGAAATAGCCAGTCAGAGAGTCAAGCAGTCAGTCAGTCAGTCTCAGTCAGTCAGTTAGTCAGTCAGTCAGTCAGTCAGTCAGTCAGTTAGTCAGTCAGCCTTATTCAGTCAGTCTGTCAGTCATCCTTATTCAGTCAGTCTGTCAGTCAGTCAGTCGGTCAGTCCTGTCCAGTCAGTTAGTCAGTCAAGCAGTCAGTCAGTCAGTCTCAGTCAGTCAGTCCAGTCAGTCAGTCACTCAGTCAGTCAGTTAGTCCTTCAGCCAGTCAGTCAAGCAGTCAGTCATTTAGTCTCAGTCAGTCAGTCATTCAGTCAGTCAGGCAGTCAGTCAGTCAGTCAGTCGGTCAGTCCTGTGCAGTCAGTTAGTCAGTCAGTCTCGGTCAGTCAGTCAGTCAGTCATTCAGTCAGTCAGTCAGTCAGGCAGTCAGTCAGTCGGTCAGCCTTATTCAGTCAGTCTGTCAGTCAGTCAGTCAGTCAGTCAGCCTTATTCAGTCAGTCTGTCAGTCAGCCTTATTCAGTCAGTCTGTCAGTCATCCTTATTCAGTCAGTCTGTCAGTCAGTCAGTCGGTCAGTCCTGTCCAGTCAGTTAGTCAGTCAAGCAGTCAGTCAGGTAGTCAAGCAGTCAGTCAGTCAGTGTCAGTCAGTCATTTAGTCATTCAGTCAGTCAGTGAAATAGCCAGTCAGAGAGTCAAGCAGTCAGTCAGTCAGTCTCAGTCAGTCAGTTAGTCAGTCAGTCAGTCAGTCAGTCAGTCCAGTCTCAGTCACTCAGGCAGTTAGTCAGTCAGTCAGTATCAGTCAGTCAGTGAGTCAGTCTGTCAGTCAGGCAGTATCAGTCAGGCAGTAAGACTCCGCTCGACAGAACTCCGATAGCCTAATGGCTAGACCGCTGGTCTTCCAAGCGAGTGGCCTGGGTTCGAGTCCCAGCCGGAGCGAATATCGTCAATGTATATATTTCTTTTCTAATTTGAAAATTCTTTTTTTTTTTCAATTTCTTTCCTTTGCAATTATTGATTATTTATGTAGGGAAGAAAATTCTGAGTCAGTTTAATTTTTCGACACGAAGATTTCAAAGTGTTTAAATAAACAATTACCAAGGTGCATTTTTTGTTTTTATTATATTTAAAACTCCCACCGACAGAGCTCCCATAGACTAATGGCTAGAGTGTTAGGCTTCCAAGCGAGTGGCCCTGGGTTCGAGTCCCAGCCTGAACGAAAATCTTCAATGTATACTTTTAGTTTCTAATTTGAAATTTCTTCTTCTTTTTTTTTAATTTTTCTCTTTTGCGAATATTGATTATTTATGTAGGGAGAAAAATTCTGAGTCAGTTTAATTATTCGACCTGTAAATTTCAAAGTGTTTGAATCAATAATTACCAAGGTGCATTTTTTGTTTTTATTATATTTAAGACTTCCATCGACAGAGCTCCGATAGCCTAATGGCTAGACCGTTGGGTTCCAAGCGCGTGGTACTGGGTTCGAGTCCCGGCCGGAACGAAGATCTTCCATGTATATATTTCTCTTCTAATTTGAAGATTCTTTTTTTTTTCAATTTCTTTCTTTTGCAAATATGGATTATTTATGTACGGAAGAAAATTCTGAGTCAGTTTAATCATTCGACCTTTAGATTTCAAAGATTTTAGATCAATAATTACTAAGGTGCATTTTTTGTTTTTATTATAATTAAGACACCGATCAACAGAGATCCGATAGTATATTGGCGAGAGCGTTGGGCTTCCATGAGTGTCGCCCTGGGTTCAAATCCCAGCCGGAAAGGAAATCTTAAATGCAAATACTTTTTTCTAATTTTATAATTCTTTTTTTTTATTTTTCCCTTTTGCGAAGTCAGTCAGTCAGTCTGACAGTCAATCAGTCAAGCACTCAGTCATTCAGTCTCAGTCAGTCAGTCCAGTCTCAGTCAGTCAGTCAGTCAGTCTCGGTCAGTCAGTCAGTCAGTCATTCAGTCAGTCAGTCAGTCAGGCAGTCAGTCAGTCGGTCAGTCCTGTGCAGTCAGTTAGTCACTAAAGCAGTCAGTCAGTCTCAGTCAGTCAGTCAGTCAGTCAGTCCAGTCCAGTCTCAGTCAGTCAGTCAGTCAGTCTCGGTCAGTCAGTCAGTCAGTCATTCAGTCAGTCAGTCAGTCAGGCAGTCAGTCAGTCGGTCAGCCTTATTCAGTCAGTCTGTCAGTCAGTCAGTCAGTCAGCCTTATTCAGTCAGTCTGTCAGTCATCCTTATTCAGTCAGTCTGTCAGTCAGTCAGTCGGTCAGTCCTGTCCAGTCAGTTAGTCAGTCAAGCAGTCAGTCAGGTAGTCAAGCAGTCAGTCAGTCAGTGTCAGTCAGTCATTTAGTCATTCAGTCAGTCAGTGAAATAGCCAGTCAGAGAGTCAAGCAGTCAGTCAGTCAGTCTCAGTCAGTCAGTTAGTCAGTCAGTCAGTCAGTCAGTCAGTCAGTCCAGTCTCAGTCAGTCAGGCAGTTAGTCAGTCAGTCTCGGTCAGTCAGTGAGTCAGTCAGTCAGTATCAGTCAGTCAGTGAGTCAGTCTGTCAGTCAGGCAGTATCAGTCAGGCAGTAAGACTCCGCTCGACAGAACTCCGATAGCCTAATGGCTAGACCTCTGGTCTTCCAAGCGAGTGGCCTGGGTTCGAGTCCCAGCCGGAGCGAATATCTTCAATGTATATATTTCTTTTCTAATTTGAAAATTCTTTTTTTTTCAATTTCTTTCCTTTGCAATTATTGATTATTTATGTAGGGAAGAAAATTCTGAGTCAGTTTAATTTTTCGACACGAAGATTTCAAAGTGTTTAAATAAACAATTACCAAGGTGCATTTTTTGTTTTTATTATATTTAAAACTCCCACCGACAGAGCTCTTATAGACTAATGGCTAGAGTGTTAGGCTTCCAAGCGAGTGGCCCTGGGTTCGAGTCCCAGCCTGAACGAAAATCTTCAATGTATACTTTTAGTTTCTAATTTGAAATTTCTTCTTCTTTTTTTTTAAATTTTTCTCTTTTGCGAATATTGATTATTTATGTAGGGAGAAAAATTCTGAGTCAGTTTAATTATTCGACCTGTAAATTTCAAAGTGTTTGAATCAATAATTACCAAGGTGCATTTTTTGTTTTTATTATATTTAAGACTTCCTTCGACAGAGCTCCGATAGCCTAATGGCTAGACCGTTGGGTTCCTAGCCCGTGGTACTGGGTTCGAGTCCCGGCCGGAAAGGAAATCTTAAATGCAAAAATTTTTTTCTAATTTTATAATTCTTTTTTATTTTTTATTTTTCCCTTTTGCGAAGTCAGTCAGTCAGTCTGACAGTCAATCAGTCAAGCACTCAGTCATTCAGTCTCAGTCAGTCAGTCCAGTCAGTCAGTCCCTCAGTCAGTCAGTTAGTCCTTCAGCCAGTCTGTCAAGCAGTCAGTCATTTAGTCTCAGTCAGTCAGTCATTCAGTCAGTCAGTCAGTCAGGCAGTCAGTCAGTCAGTCAGTCGGTCAGTCCTGTGCAGTCAGTTAGTCACTAAAGCAGTCAGTCAGTCAGTCAGTACAGTCCAGTCTCAGTCA
Organism: Uloborus diversus; assembly: GCF_026930045.1. Classification (NCBI taxonomy): domain Eukaryota; kingdom Metazoa; phylum Arthropoda; class Arachnida; order Araneae; family Uloboridae; genus Uloborus; species Uloborus diversus. The sequence continues at coordinate 99,081 of NW_026558629.1, forward strand.
GTCAGTCAGTCAGTCTCGGTCAGTCAGTCAGTCAGTCATTCAGTCAGTCAGGCAGTCAGTCAGTCGGTCAGCCTTATTCAGTCAGTCTGTCAGTCAGTCAGTCAGTCAGCCTTATTCAGTCAGTCTGTCAGTCATCCTTATTCAGTCAGTCTGTCAGTCAGTCAGTCGGTCAGTCCTGTCCAGTCAGTTAGTCAGTCAAGCAGTCAGTCAGGTAGTCAAGCAGTCAGTCAGTCAGTGTGACAGTCAATCAGTCAAGCACTCAGTCATTCAGTCTCAGTCAGTCAGTCCAGTCAGTCAGTCCCTCAGTCAGTCAGTTAGTCCTTCAGCCAGTCTGTCAAGCAGTCAGTCATTTAGTCTCAGTCAGTCAGTCATTCAGTCAGTCAGTCAGTCAGGCAGTCAGTCAGTCAGTCAGTCGGTCAGTCCTGTGCAGTCAGTTAGTCACTAAAGCAGTCAGTCAGTCAGTCAGTACAGTCCAGTCTCAGTCAGTCAGTCAGTCAGTCTCGGTCAGTCAGTCAGTCAGTCATTCAGTCAGTCAGGCAGTCAGTCAGTCGGTCAGCCTTATTCAGTCAGTCTGTCAGTCAGTCAGTCAGTCAGCCTTATTCAGTCAGTCTGTCAGTCATCCTTATTCAGTCAGTCTGTCAGTCAGTCAGTCGGTCAGTCCTGTCCAGTCAGTTAGTCAGTCAAGCAGTCAGTCAGGTAGTCAAGCAGTCAGTCAGTCAGTGTCAGTCAGTCATTTATTCATTCAGTCAGTCAGTGAAATAGCCAGTCAGAGAGTCAAGCAGTCAGTCAGTCAGTCTCAGTCAGTCAGTCTCAGTCAGTCAGTTAGTCAGTCAGTCAGTCAGTCCAGTCTCAGTCAGTCAGGCAGTTAGTCAGTCAGTCTCGGTCAGTCAGTGAGTCAGTCAGTCAGTATCAGTCAGTCAGTGAGTCAGTCTGTCAGTCAGGCAGTATCAGTCAGGCAGTAAGACTCCGCTCGACAGAACTCCGATAGCCTAATGGCTAGACCGCTGGTCTTCCAAGCGAGTGGCCTGGGTTCGAGTCCCAGCCGGAGCGAATATCTTCAATGTATATATTTCTTTTCTAATTTGAAAATTCTTTTTTTTTTCAATTTCTTTCCTTTGCAATTATTGATTATTTATGTAGGGAAGAAAATTCTGAGTCAGTTTAATTTTTCGACACGAAGATTTCAAAGTGTTTAAATAACCAATTACCAAGGTGCATTTTTTGTTTTTATTATATTTAAAACTCCCACCGACAGAGCTCCCATAGACTAATGGCTAGAGTGTTAGGCTTCCAAGCGAGTGGCCCTGGGTTCGAGTCCCAGCCTGAACGAAAATCTTCAATGTATACTTTTAGTTTCTAATTTGAAATTTCTTCTTCTTTTTTTTTTTAATTTTTCTCTTTTGCGAATATTGATTATTTATGTAGGGAGAAAAATTCTGAGTCAGTTTAATTATTCGACCTGTAAATTTCAAAGTGTTTGAATCAATAATTACCAAGGTGCATTTTTTGTTTTTATTATATTTAAGACTTCCATCGACAGAGCTCCGATAGCCTAATGGCTAGACCGCTGGTCTTCCAAGCGAGTGGCCTGGGTTCGAGTCCCAGCCGGAGCGAATATCTTCAATGTATATATATCTTTTCTAATTTGAAAATTCTTTTTTTTTCAATTTCTTTCCTTTGCAATTATTGATTATTTATGTAGGGAAGAAAATTCTGAGTCAGTTTAATTTTTCGACACGAAGATTTCAAAGTGTTTAAATAAACAATTACCAAGGTGCATTTTTTGTTTTTATTATATTTAAAACTCCCACCGACAGAGCTCCCATAGACTAATGGCTAGAGTGTTAGGCTTCCAAGCGAGTGGCCCTGGGTTCGAGTCCCAGCCTGAACGAAAATCTTCAATGTATACTTTTAGTTTCTAATTTGAAATTTCTTCTTCTTTTTTTTTAAATTTTTCTCTTTTGCGAATATTGATTATTTATGTAGGGAGAAAAATTCTGAGTCAGTTTAATTATTCGACCTGTAAATTTCAAAGTGTTTGAATCAATAATTACCAAGGTGCATTTTTTGTTTTTATTATATTTAAGACTTCCTTCGACAGAGCTCCGATAGCCTAATGGCTAGACCGTTGGGTTCCTAGCGCGTGGTACTGGGTTCGAGTCCCGGCCGGAAAGGAAATCTTAAATGCAAAAATTTTTTTCTAATTTTATAATTCTTTTTTATTTTTTATTTTTCCCTTTTGCGAAGTCAGTCAGTCAGTCTGACAGTCAATCAGTCAAGCACTCAGTCATTCAGTCTCAGTCAGTCAGTCCAGTCAGTCAGTCACTCAGTCAGTCAGTTAGTCCTTCAGCCAGTCAGTCAAGCAGTCAGTCATTTAGTCTCAGTCAGTCAGTCATTCAGTCAGTCAGTCAGTCAGTCAGTCGGTCAGTCCTGTGCAGTCAGTTAGTCACTAAAGCAGTCAGTCAGTCAGTCAGTACAGTCCAGTCTCAGTCAGTCAGTCAGTCTTGGTCAGTCAGTCAGTCAGTCATTCAGTCAGTCAGTCAGTCAGGCAGTCAGTCAGTCGGTCAGCCTTATTCAGTCAGTCTGTCAGTCAGTCAGTCAGTCAGCCTTATTCAGTCAGTCTGTCAGTCATCCTTATTCAGTCAGTCTGTCAGTCAGTCAGTCGGTCAGTCCTGTCCAGTCAGTTAGTCAGTCAAGCAGTCAGTCAGGTAGTCAAGCAGTCAGTCAGTCAGTGTCAGTCAGTCATTTAGTCATTCAGTCAGTCAGTGAAATAGCCAGTCAGAGAGTCAAGCAGTCAGTCAGTCAGTCTCAGTCAGTCAGTTAGTCAGTCAGTCAGTCAGTCAGTCAGTCCAGTCTCAGTCAGTCAGGCAGTTAGTCAGTCAGTCTCGGTCAGTCAGTGAGTCAGTCAGTCAGTATCAGTCAGTCAGTGAGTCAGTCTGTCAGTCAGGCAGTATCAGTCAGGCAGTAAGACTCCGCTCGACAGAACTCCGATAGCCTAATGGCTAGACCTCTGGTCTTCCAAGCGAGTGGCCTGGGTTCGAGTCCCAGCCGGAGCGAATATCTTCAATGTATATATTTCTTTTCTAATTTGAAAATTCTTTTTTTTTCAATTTCTTTCCTTTGCAATTATTGATTATTTATGTAGGGAAGAAAATTCTGAGTCAGTTTAATTTTTCGACACGAAGATTTCAAAGTGTTTAAATAAACAATTACCAAGGTGCATTTTTTGTTTTTATTATATTTAAAACTCCCACCGACAGAGCTCCCATAGACTAATGGCTAGAGTGTTAGGCTTCCAAGCGAGTGGCCCTGGGTTCGAGTCCCAGCCTGAAAGAAAATCTTCAATGTATACTTTTAGTTTCTAATTTGAAATTTCTTCTTCTTTTTTTTTTAAATTTTTCTCTTTTGCGAATATTGATTATTTATGAAGGGAGAAAAATTCTGAGTCAGTTTAATTATTCGACCTGTAAATTTCAAAGTGTTTGAATCAATAATTACCAAGGTGCATTTTTTGTTTTTATTATATTTAAGACTTCCATCGAGAGAGCTCCGATAGCCTAATGGCTAGACCGTTGGGTTCCAAGCGCGTGGTACTGGGTTCGAGACCCGGCCGGAACGAAAATCTTCCGTGTATATATTTCTCTTCTAATTTGAAGATTCTTTTTTTTTTCAATTTCTTTCTTTTGCAAATATGGATTATTTATGTGCGGAAGAAAATTCTGAGTCAGTTTAATCATTCGACCTTTAGATTTCAAAGATTTTAGATCAATAATTACTAAGGTGCATTTTTTGTTTTTATTATAATTAAGACACCGATCAACAGAGATCCGTTAGTATATTGGCGAGAGCGTTGGGCTTCCATGAGTGTCGCCCTGGGTTCAAATCCCAGCCGGAAAGGAAATCTTAAATGCAAATATTTTTTTCTAATTTTATAATTTTTTTTTTTTATTTTTCCCTTTTGCGAAGTCAGTCAGTCAGTCTGACAGTCAATCAGTCAAGCACTCAGTCATTCAGTCTCAGTCAGTCAGTCCAGTCAGTCAGTCACTCAGTCAGTCAGTTAGTCCTTCAGCCAGTCAGTCAAGCAGTCAGTCATTTAGTCTCAGTCAGTCAGTCATTCAGTCAGTCAGTCAGTCAGGCAGTCAGTCAGTCGGTCAGCCTTATTCAGTCAGTCTGTCAGTCAGTCAGTCAGTCAGCCTTATTCAGTCCGTCTGTCAGTCATCCTTATTCAGTCAGTCTGTCAGTCAGTCAGTCGGTCAGTCCTGTCCAGTCAGTTAGTCAGTCAAGCAGTCAGTCAGTCAGTGTCAGTCAGTCATTTAGTCATTCAGTCACTCTGTGAAATAGCCAGTCAGAGAGTCAAGCAGTCAGTCAGTCAGTCTCAGTCAGTCAGTTAGTCAGTCAGTCAGTCAGTCAGTCAGTCAGTCCAGTCTCAGTCAGTCAGGCAGTTAGTCAGTCAGTCTCGGTCAGTCAGTGAGTCAGTCAGTCAGTATCAGTCAGTCAGTGAGTCAGTCTGTCAGTCAGGCAGTATCAGTCAGGCAGTAAGACTCCGCTCGACAGAACTCCGATAGCCTAATGGCTAGACCGCTGGTCTTCCAAGCGAGAGGCCTGGGTTCGAGTCCCAGCCGGAGCGAATATCTTCAATGTATATATTTCTTTTCTAATTTGAAAATTCTTTTTTTTTTTTCAATTTCTTTCCTTTGCAATTATTGATTATTTATGTAGGGAAGAAAATTCTGAGTCAGTTTAATTTTTCGACACGAAGATTTCAAAGTGTTTAAATAAACAATTACCAAGGTGCATTTTTTGTTTTTATTATATTTAAAACTCCCACCGACAGAGCTCCCATAGACTAATGGCTAGAGTGTTAGGCTTCCAAGCGAGTGGCCCTGGGTTCGAGTCCCAGCCTGAACGAAAATCTTCAATGTATACTTTTAGTTTCTAATTTGAAATTTCTTCTTCTTTTTTTTTTAATTTTTCTCTTTTGCGAATATTGACTATTTATGTAGGGAGAAAAATTCTGAGTCAGTTTAATTATTCGACCTGTAAATTTCAAAGTGTTTGAATCAATAATTACCAAGGTGCATTTTTTGTTTTTATTATATTTAAGACTTCCATCGACAGAGCTCCGATAGCCTAATGGCTAGACCGTTGGGTTCCAAGCGCGTGGTACTAGGTTCGAGTCCCGGCCGGAACGAAAATCTTCCGTGTATATATTTCTCTTCTAATTTGAAGATTCTTTTTTTTTTCAATTTCTTTCTTTTGCAAATATGGATTATTTATGTGCGGAAGAAAATTCTGAGTCAGTTTAATCATTCGACCTTTAGATTTCAAAGATTTTAGATCAATAATTACTAAGGTGCATTTTTTGTTTTTATTATAATTAAGACACCGATCAACAGAGAGCCGATAGTGTATTGGCGAGAGCGTTGGGCTTCCATGAGTGTCGCCCTGGGTTCAAATCCCAGCCGGAAAGGAAATCTTAAATGCAAATATTTTTTTCTAATTTTATAATTTTTTTTTTTATTTTTCCCTTTTGCGAAGTCAGTCAGTCAGTCTGACAGTCAATCAGTCAAGCACTCAGTCATTCAGTCTCAGTCAGTCAGTCCAGTCAGTCAGTCACTCAGTCAGTCAGTTAGTCCTTCAGCCAGTCAGTCAAGCAGTCAGTCATTTAGTCTCAGTCAGTCAGTCATTCAGTCAGTCAGTCAGTCAGTCAGGCAGTCAGTCAGTCGGTCAGCCTTATTCAGTCAGTCTGTCAGTCAGTCAGTCAGTCAGCCTTATTCAGTCCGTCTGTCAGTCATCCTTATTCAGTCAGTCTGTCAGTCAGTCAGTCGGTCAGTCCTGTCCAGTCAGTTAGTCAGTCAAGCAGTCAGTCAGTCAGTGTCAGTCAGTCATTTAGTCATTCAGTCAGTCTGTGAAATAGCCAGTCAGAGAGTCAAGCAGTCAGTCAGTCAGTCTCAGTCAGTCAGTCAGTCAGTCAGTCAGTCAGTCCAGTCTCAGTCAGTCAGGCAGTTAGTCAGTCAGTCTCGGTCAGTCAGTGAGTCAGTCAGTCAGTATCAGTCAGTCAGTGAGTCAGTCTGTCAGTCAGGCAGTATCAGTCAGGCAGTAAGACTCCGCTCGACAGAACTCCGATAGCCTAATGGCTAGACCGCTGGTCTTCCAAGCGAGTGGCCTGGGTTCGAGTCCCAGCCGGAGCGAATATCTTCAATGTATATATATCTTTTCTAATTTGAAAATTCTTTTTTTTTCAATTTCTTTCCTTTGCAATTATTGATTATTTATGTAGGGAAGAAAATTCTGAGTCAGTTTAATTTTTCGACACGAAGACTTCAAAGTGTTTAAATAAACAATTACCAAGGTGCATTTTTTGTTTTTATTATATTTAAAACTCCCACCGACAGAGCTCCCATAGACTAATGGCTAGAGTGTTAGGCTTCCAAGCGAGTGGCCCTGGGTTCGAGTCCCAGCCTGAACGAAAATCTTCAATGTATACTTTTAGTTTCTAATTTGAAATTTCTTCTTCTTTTTTTTTAAATTTTTCTCTTTTGCGAATATTGATTATTTATGTAGGGAGAAAAATTCTGAGTCAGTTTAATTATTCGACCTGTAAATTTCAAAGTGTTTGAATCAATATTTACCAAGGTGCATTTTTTGTTTTTATTATATTTAAGACTTCCTTCGACAGAGCTCCGATAGCCTAATGGCTAGACCGTTGGGTTCCTAGCGCGTGGTACTGGGTTCGAGTCCCGGCCGAAAAGGAAATCTTAAATGCAAAATTTTTTTTCTAATTTTATAATTCTTTTTTATTTTTTATTTTTCCCTTTTGCGAAGTCAGTCAGTCAGTCTGACAGTCAATCAGTCAAGCACTCAGTCATTCAGTCTCAGTCAGTCAGTCCAGTCAGTCAGTCACTCAGTCAGTCAGTTAGTCCTTCAGCCAGTCAGTCAAGCAGTCAGTCATTTAGTCTCAGTAAGTCAGTCATTCAGTCAGTCAGTCAGTCAGGCAGTCAGTCAGTCAGTCAGTCGGTCAGTCCTGTGCAGTCAGTTAGTCACTAAAGCAGTCAGTCAGTCAGTCAGTACAGTCCAGTCTCAGTCAGTCAGTCAGTCAGTCTCGGTCAGTCAGTCAGTCAGTCAGTCATTCAGTCAGTCAGTCAGTCAGGCAGTCAGTCAGTCGGTCAGCCTTATTCAGTCAGTCTGTCAGTCAGTCAGTCAGTCAGCCTTATTCAGTCAGTCTGTCAGTCAGTCAGTCGGTCAGTCCTGTCCAGTCAGTTAGTCAGTCAAGCAGTCAGTCAGGTAGTCAAGCAGTCAGTCAGTCAGTGTCAGTCAGTCATTTAGTCATTCAGTCAGTCAGTGAAATAGCCAGTCAGAGAGTCAAGCATTCAGTCAGTCAGTCTCAGTCAGTCAGTTAGTCAGTCAGTCAGTCAGTCAGTCAGTCAGTCCAGTCTCAGTCAGTCAGGCAGTTAGTCAGTCAGTCTCGGTCAGTCAGTGAGTCAGTCAGTCAGTATCAGTCAGTCAGTGAGTCAGTCTGTCAGTCAGGCAGTATCAGTCAGGCAGTAAGACTCCGCTCGACAGAACTCCGATAGCCTAATGGCTAGACCGCTGGTCTTCCAAGCGAGTGGCCTGGGTTCGAGTCCCAGCCGGAGCGAATATCTTCAATGTATATATTTCTTTTCTAATTTGAAAATTCTTTTTTTTTTTTTCAATTTCTTTCCTTTGCAATTATTGATTATTTATGTGGGGAAGAAAATTCTGAGTCAGTTTAATTTTTCGACACGAAGATTTCAAAGTGTTTAAATAAACAATTACCAAGGTGCATTTTTTGTTTTTATTATATTTAAAACTCCCACCGACAGAGCTCCCATAGACTAATGGCTAGAGTGTTAGGCTTCCAAGCGAGTGGCCCTGGGTTCGAGTCCCAGCCTGAACGAAAATCTTCAATGTATACTTTTAGTTTCTAATTTGAAATTTCTTCTTCTTTTTTTTTTTTAATTTTTCTCTTTTGCGAATATTGATTATTTATGTAGGGAGAAAAATTCTGAGTCAGTTTAATTATTCGACCTGTAAATTTCAAAGTGTTTGAATCAATAATTACCAAGGTGCATTTTTTGTTTTTATTATATTTAAGACTTCCATCGACAGAGCTCCGATAGCCTAATGGCTAGACCGTTGGGTTCCAAGCGCGTGGTACTGGGTTCGAGTCCCGGCCGGAACGAAAATCTTCCGTGTATATATTTCTCTTCTAATTTGAAGATTCTTTTTTTTTCAATTTCTTTCATTTGCAAATATGGATTATTTATGTACGGAAGAAAATTCTGAGTCAGTTTAATCATTCGACCTTTAGATTTCAAAGATTTTAGATCAATAATTACTAAGGTGTATTTTTTGTTTTTATTATAATTAAGACACCGATCAACAGAGATCCGATAGTATATTGGCGAGAGCGTTGGGCTTCCATGAGTGTCGCCCTGGGTTCAAATCCCAGCCGGAAAGGAAATCTTAAATGCAAATATTTTTTTCTAATTTTATAATTTTTTTTTTTATTTTTCCCTTTTGCGAAGTCAGTCAGTCAGTCTGACAGTCAATCAGTCAAGCACTCAGTCATTCAGTCTCAGTCAGTCAGTCCAGTCAGTCAGTCACTCAGTCAGTCAGTTAGTCTTTCAGCCAGTCAGTCAAGCAGTCAGTCATTTAGTCTCAGTCAGTCAGTCATTCAGTCAGTCAGTCAGTCTGTCAGTCAGTCAGTCGGTCAGCCTTATTCAGTCAGTCTGTCAGTCAGTCAGTCAGTCAGCCTTATTCAGTCCGTCTGTCAGTCATCCTTATTCAGTCAGTCTGTCAGTCAGTCAGTCGGTCAGTCCTGTCCAGTCAGTTAGTCAGTCAAGCAGTCAGTCAGTCAGTGTCAGTCAGTCATTTAGTCATTCAGTCAGTCTGTGAAATAGCCAGTCAGAGAGTCAAGCAGTCAGTCAGTCAGTCTCAGTCAGTCAGTTAGTCAGTCAGTCAGTCAGTCAGTCAGTCCAGTCTCAGTCAGTCAGGCAATTAGTCAGTCAGTCTCGGTCAGTCAGTGAGTCAGTCAGTCAGTATCAGTCAGTCAGTGAGTCAGTCTGTCAGTCAGGCAGTATCAGTCAGGCAGTAAGACTCCGCTCGACAGAACTCCGATAGCCTAATGGCTAGACCGCTGGTCTTCCAAGCGAGTGGCCTGGGTTCGAGTCCCAGCCGGAGCGAATATCTTCAATGTATATATTTCTTTTCTAATTTGAAAATTCTTTTTTTTTCAATTTCTTTCCTTTGCAATTATTGATTATTTATGTAGGGAAGAAAATTCTGAGTCAGTTTAATTTTTCGACACGAAGATTTCAAAGTGTTTAAATAAACAATTACCAAGGTGCATTTTTTGTTTTTATTATATTTAAAACTCCCACCGACAGAGCGCCCATAGACTAATGGCTAGAGTGTTAGGCTTCCAAGCGAGTGGCCCTGGGTTCGAGTCCCAGCCTGAACGAAAATCTTCAATGTATACTTTTAGTTTCTAATTTGAAATTTCTTCTTCTTTTTTTTTAATTTTTCTCTTTTGCGAATATTGATTATTTATGTAGGGAGAAAAATTCTGAGTCAGTTTAATTATTCGACCTGTAAATTTCAAAGTGTTTGAATCAATAATTACCAAGGTGCATTTTTTGTTTTTATTATATTTAAGACTTCCATCGACAGAGCTCCGATAGCCTAATGGCTAGACCGTTGGGTTCCAAGCGCGTGGTACTGGGTTCGAGTCCCGGCCGGAACGAAAATCTTCCATGTATATATTTCTCTTCTAATTTGAAGATTCTTTTTTTTTCAATTTCTTTCTTTTGCAAATATGGATTATTTATGTACGGAAGAAAATTCTGAGTCAGTTTAATCATTCGACCTTTAGATTTCAAAGATTTTAGATCAATAATTACTAAGGTGCATTTTTTGTTTTTATTATAATTAAGACACCGATCAACAGAGATCCGATAGTATATTGGCGAGAGCGTTGGGCTCCCATGAGTGTCGCCCTGGGTTCAAATCCCAGCCGGAAAGGAAATCTTAAATGCAAATATTTTTTATAATTCTTTTTTTTTTATTTTTCCCTTTTGCGAAGTCAGTCAGTCAGTCTGAGTCAATCAGTCAAGCACTCAGTCATTCAGTCTCAGTCAGTCAGTCCAGTCAGTCAGTCACTCAGTCAGTCAGTTAGTCCTTCAGCCAGTCAGTCAAGCAGTCAGTCATTTAGTCTCAGTCAGTCAGTCATTCAGTCAGTCAGGCAGTCAGTCAGTCAGTCAGTCGGTCAGTCCTGTGCAGTCAGTTAGTCACTAAAGCAGTTAGTCAGTCTCAGTCAGTCAGTCAGTCAGTCAGTCCAGTCCAGTCTCAGTCAGTCAGTCAGTCAGTCTCGGTCAGTCAGTCATTCAGTCAGTCAGTCAGTCAGGCAGTCAGTCAGTCGGTCAGCCTTATTCAGTCAGTCTGTCAGTCAGTCAGTCAGTCAGCCTTATTCAGTCAGTCTGTCAGTCAGTCAGTCGGTCAGTCCTGTCCAGTCAGTTAGTCAGTCAAGCAGTCAGTCATTTAGTCATTCAGTCAGTCAGTGAAATAGCCAGTCAGAGAGTCAAGCAGTCAGTCAGTGAAATAGCCAGTCAGAGAGTCAAGCAGTCAGTCAGTCAGTGTCAGTCAGTCAGTTAGTCAGTCGGTCAGTCAGTCAGTCAGTCAGTCCAGTCTCAGTCAGTCAGGCAGTTAGTCAGTCAGTCTCGGTCAGTCAGTGAGTCAGTCAGTCAGTATCAGTCAGTCAGTGAGTCAGTCTGTCAGTCAGGCAGTATCAGTCAGGCAGTAAGACTCCGCTCGACAGAACTCCGATAGCCTAATGGCTAGACCGCTGGTCTTCCAAGCGAGTGGCCTGGGTTCGAGTCCCAGCCGGAGCGAATATCTTCAATGTATATATTTCTTTTCTAATTTGAAAATTCTTTTTTTTTTCAATTTCTTTCCTTTGCAATTATTGATTATTTATGTAGGGAAGAAAATTCTGAGTCAGTTTAATTTTTCGACACGAAGATTTCAAAGTGTTTAAATAAACAATTACCAAGGTGCATTTTTTGTTTTTATTATATTTAAAACTCCCACCGACAGAGCTCCCATAGACTAATGGCTAGAGTGTTAGGCTTCCAAGCGAGTGGCCCTGGGTTCGAGTCCCAGCCTGAACGAAAATCTTCAATGTATACTTTTAGTTTCTAATTTGAAATTTCTTCTTCTTTTTTTTTAATTTTTCTCTTTTGCGAATATTGATTATTTATGTAGGGAGAAAAATTCTGAGTCAGTTTAATTATTCGACCTGTAAATTTCAAAGTGTTTGAATCAATAATTACCAAGGTGCATTTTTTGTTTTTTTTATATTTAAGACTTCCATCGACAGAGCTCCGATAGCCTAATGGCTAGACCGTTGGGTTCCAAGCGCGTGGTACTGGGTTCGAGTCCCGGCCGGAACGAAAATCTTCCAAGTATATATTTCTCTTCTAATTTGAAGATTCTTTTTTTTCCAATTTCTTTCTTTTGCAAATATGGATTATTTATGTACGGAAGAAAATTCTGAGTCAGTTTAATCATTCGACCTTTAGATTTCAAAAATTTTAGATCAATAATTACTAAGGTGCATTTTTTGTTTTTATTATAATTAAGACACCGGTCAACAGAGATCCGATAGTATATTGGCGAGAGCGTTGGGCTTCCATGAGTGTCGCCCTGGGTTCAAATCCCAGCCGGAAAGGAAATCTTAAATGCAAATATTTTTTATAATTCTTTTTTTTTTTATTTTTCCCTTTTGCGAAGTCAGTCAGTCAGTCTGAGTCAATCAGTCAAGCACTCAGTCATTCAGTCTCAGTCAGTCAGTCCAGTCAGTCAGTCACTCAGTCAGTCAGTTAGTCCTTCAGCCAGTCAGTCAAGCAGTCAGTCATTTAGTCTCAGTCAGTCAGTCATTCAGTCAGTCAGTCAGTCAGGCAGTCAGTCAGTCAGTCAGTCGGTCAGTCCTGTGCAGTCAGTTAGTCACTAAAGCAGTTAGTCAGTCTCAGTCAGTCAGTCAGTCAGTCAGTCCAGTCCAGTCTCAGTCAGTCAGTCAGTCAGTCTCGGTCAGTCAGTCAGTCAGTCATTCAGTCAGTCAGTCAGTCAGGCAGTCAGTCAGTCGGTCAGCCTTATTCAGTCAGTCTGTCAGTCAGTCAGTCAGTCAGCCTTATTCAGTCAGTCTGTCAGTCATCCTTAATCCGTCAGTCTGTCAGTCAGTCAGTCGGTCAGTCCTGTCCAGTCAGTTAGTCAGTCAAGCAGTCAGTCATTTAGTCATTCAGTCAGTCAGTGAAATAGCCAGTCAGAGAGTCAAGCAGTCAGTCAGTGAAATAGCCAGTCAGAGAGTCAAGCAGTCAGTCAGTCAGTGTCAGTCAGTCAGTTAGTCAGTCGGTCAGTCAGTCAGTCAGTCAGTCCAGTCTCAGTCAGTCAGGCAGTTAGTCAGTCAATCTCGGTCAGTCAGTGAGTCAGTCAGTCAGTATCAGTCAGTCAGTGAGTCAGTCTGTCAGTCAGGCAGTATCAGTCAGGCAGTAAGACTCCGCTCGACAGAACTCCGATAGCCTAATGGCTAGACCGCTGGTCTTCCAAGCGAGTGGCCTGGGTTCGAGTCCCAGCCGGAGCGAATATCTTCAATGTATGTATTTCTTTTCTAATTTGAAAATTCTTTTTTTTTTCAATTTCTTTCCTTTGCAATTATTGATTATTTATGTAGGGAAGAAAATTCTGAGTCAGTTTAATTTTTCGACACGAAGATTTCAAAGTGTTTAAATAAACAATTACCAAGGTGCATTTTTTGTTTTTATTATATTTAAAACTCCCACCGACAGAGCTCCCATAGACTAATGGCTAGAGTGTTAGGCTTCCAAGCGAGTGGCCCTGGGTTCGAGTCCCAGCCTGAACGAAAATCTTCAATGTATACTTTTAGTTTCTAATTTGAAATTTCTTCTTCTTTTTTTTTAATTTTTCTCTTTTGCGAATATTGATTATTTATGTAGGGAGAAAAATTCTGAGTCAGTTTAATTATTCGACCTATAAATTTCAAAGTGTTTGAATCAATAATTACCAAGGTGCATTTTTTGTTTTTTTTATATTTAAGACTTCCACCGACAGAGCTCCGATAGCCTAATGGCTAGACCGTTGGGTTCCAAGCGCGTGGTACTGGGTTCGAGTCCCGGCCGGAACGAAAATCTTCCAAGTATATATTTCTCTTCTAATTTGAAGATTCTTTTTTTTTCAATTTCTTTCTTTTGCAAATATGGATTATTTATGTACGGAAGAAAATTCTGAGTCAGTTTAATCATTCGACCTTTAGATTTCAAAAATTTTAGATCAATAATTACTAAGGTGCATTTTTTGTTTTTATTATAATTAAGACACCGATCAACAGAGATCCGATAGTATATTGGCGAGAGCGTTGGGCTTCCATGAGTGTCGCCCTGGGTTCAAATCCCAGCCGGAAAGGAAATCTTAAATGCAAATATTTTTTTCTAATTTTATAATTCTTTTTTTTTATTTTTCCCTTTTGCGAAGTCAGTCAGTCAGTCTGACAGTCAATCAGTCAAGCACTCAGTCATTCAGTCTCAGTCAGTCAGTCCAGTCAGTCAGTCACTCAGTCAGTCAGTTAGTCCTTCAGCCAGTCAGTCAAGCAGTCAGTCATTTAGTCTCAGTTAGTCAGTCATTCAGTCAGTCAGTCAGTCAGGCAGTCAGTCAGTCAGTCAGTCGGTCAGTCCTGTGCAGTCAGTTAGTCACTAAAGCAGTCAGTCAGTCTCAGTCAGTCAGTCAGTCAGTCAGTCCAGTCCAGTCTCAGTCAGTCAGTCAGTCCAGTCCAGTCTCAGTCAGTCAGTCAGTCAGTCTCGGTCAGTCAGTCAGTCAGTCATTCAGTCAGTCAGTCAGTCAGGCAGTCAGTCAGTCGGTCAGCCTTATTCAGTCAGTCTGTCAGTCAGTCAGTCAGTCAGCCTTATTCAGTCAGTCTGTCAGTCAGTCAGTCGGTCAGTCCTGTCCAGTCAGTTAGTCAGTCAAGCAGTCAGTCAGGTAGTCAAGCAGTCAGTCAGTCAGTGTCAGTCAGTCATTTAGTCATTCAGTCAGTCAGTGAAATAGCCAGTCAGAGAGTCAAGCAGTCAGTCAGTCAGTCTCAGTCAGTCAGTTAGTCAGTCAGTCAGTCAGTCAGTCAGTCAGTCCAGTCTCAGTCAGTCAGGCAGTTAGTCAGTCAGTCTCGGTCAGTCAGTGAGTCAGTCAGTCAGTATCAGTCAGTCAGTGAGTCAGTCTGTCAGTCAGGCAGTATCAGTCAGGCAGTAAGACTCCGCTCGACAGAACTCCGATAGCCTAATGGCTAGACCGCTGGTCTTCCAAGCGAGTGGCCTGGGTTCGAGTCCCAGCCGGAGCGAATATCTTCAATGTATATATTTATTTTCTAATTTGAAAATTCTTTTTTTTTTCAATTTCTTTCCTTTGCAATTATTGATTATTTATGTAGGGAAGAAAATTCTGAGTCAGTTTAATTTTTCGACACGAAGATTTCAAAGTGTTTAAATAAACAATTACCAAGGTGCATTTTTTGTTTTTATTATATTTAAAACTCCCACCGACAGAGCTCCCATAGACTAATGGCTAGAGTGTTAGGCTTCCAAGCGAGTGGCCCTGGGTTCGAGTCCCAGCCTGAACGAAAATCTTCAATGTATACTTTTAGTTTCTAATTTGAAATTTCTTCTTCTTTTTTTTTTTTAATTTTTCTCTTTTGCGAATATTGATTATTTATGTAGGGAGAAAAATTCTGAGTCAGTTTAATTATTCGACCTGTAAATTTCAAAGTGTTTGAATCAATAATTACCAAGGTGCATTTTTTGTTTTTATTATATTTAAGACTTCCATCGACAGAGCTCCGATAGCCTAATGGCTAGACCGTTGGGTTCCAAGCGCGTGGTACTGGGTTCGAGTCCCGGCCGGAACGAAAATCTTCCATGTATATATTTCTCTTCTAATTTGAAGATTCTTTTTTTTTTCAATTTCTTTCTTTTGCAAATATGGATTATTTATGTACGGAAGAAAATTCTGAGTCAGTTTAATCATTCGACCTTTAGATTTCAAAGATTTTAGATCAATAATTACTAAGGTGCATTTTTTGTTTTTATTATAATTAAGACACCGATCAACAGAGATCCGATAGTATATTGGCGAGAGCGTTGGGCTTCCATGAGTGTCGCCCTGGGTTCAAATCCCAGCCGGAAAGGAAATCTTAAATGCAAATATTTTTTTCTAATTTTATAATTCTTTTTTTTTTATTTTTCCCTTTTGCGAAGTCAGTCAGTCAGTCTGACAGTCAATCAGTCAAGCACTCAGTCATTCAGTCTCAGTCAGTCAGTCCAGTCAGTCAGTCACTCAGTCAGTCAGTTAGTCCTTCAGCCAGTCAGTCAAGCAGTCAGTCATTTAGTCTCAGTCAGTCAGTCATTCAGTCAGTCAGTCAGTCAGGCAGTCAGTCAGTCAGTCAGTCGGTCAGTCCTGTGCAGTCAGTTAGTCACTAAAGCAGTCAGTCAGTCTCAGTCAGTCAGTCAGTCAGTCAGTCCAGTCCAGTCTCAGTCAGTCAGTCAGTCATTCAGTCAGTCAGTCAGTCAGGCAGTCAGTCAGTCGGTCAGCCTTATTCAGTCAGTCTGTCAGTCAGTCAGTCAGTCAGCCTTATTCAGTCAGTCTGTCAGTCATCCTTATTCAGTCAGTCTGTCAGTCAGTCAGTCGGTCAGTCCTGTCCAGTCAGTTAGTCAGTCAAGCAGTCAGTCAGGTAGTCAAGCAGTCAGTCAGTCAGTGTCAGTCAGTCATTTAGTCATTCAGTCAGTCAGTGAAATAGCCAGTCAGAGAGTCAAGCAGTCAGTCAGTCTCAGTCAGTCAGTTAGTCAGTCAGTCAGTCAGTCAGTCAGTCAGTCCAGTCTCAGTCAGTCAGTCCAGTCTCAGTCAGTCAGGCAGTTAGTCAGTCAGTCTCGGTCAGTCAGTGAGTCAGCCAGTCAGTATCGGTCAGTCAGTGAGTCAGTCTGTCAGTCAGGCAGTATCAGTCAGGCAGTAAGACTCCGCTCGACAGAACTCCGATAGCCTAATGGCTAGACCGCTGGTCTTCCAAGCGAGTGGCCTGGGTTCGAGTCCCAGCCGGAGCGAATATCTTCAATGCATATATTTCTTTTCTAATTTGAAAATTCTTTTTTTTTTTCAATTTGTTTCCTTTGCAATTATTGATTATTTATGTAGGGAAGAAAATTCTGAGTCAGTTTAATTTTTCGACACGAAGATTTCAAATTGTTTAAATAAACAATTACCAAGGTGCATTTTTTGTTTTTATTATATTTAAAACTCCCACCGACAGAGCTCCCATAGACTAATGGCTAGAGTGTTAGGCTTCCAAGCGAGTGGCCCTGGGTTCGAGTCCCAGCCTGAAAGAAAATCTTCAATGTATACTTCTAGTTTCTAATTTGAAATTTCTTCTTCTTTTTTTTTAATTTTTCTCTTTTGCGAATATTGATTATTTATGTAGGGAGAAAAATTCTGAGTCAGTTTAATTATTCGACCTGTAAATTTCAAAGTGTTTGAATCAATAATTACCAAGGTGCATTTTTTGTTTTTTTTATATTTAAGACTTCCATCAACAGAGCTCCGATAGCCTAATGGCTAGACCGTTGGGTTCCAAGCGCGTGGTACTGGGTTCGAGTCCCGGCCGGAACGAAAATCTTCCAAGTATATATTTCTCTTCTAATTTGAAGATTCTTTTTTTTTCAATTTCTTTCTTTTGCAAATATGGATTATTTATGTACGGAAGAAAATTCTGAGTCAGTTTAATCATTCGACCTTTAGATTTCAAAAATTTTAGATCAATAATTACTAAGGTGCATTTTTTGTTTTTATTATAATTAAGACACCGTTCAACAGAGATCCGATAGTATATTGGCGAGAGCGTTGGGCTTCCATGAGTGTCGCCCTGGGTTCAAATCCCAGCCGGAAAGGAAATCTTAAATGCAAATATGTTTTTCTAATTTTATAATTCTTTTTTTTTATTTTTCCCTTTTGCGAAGTCAGTCAGTCAGTCTGACAGTCAATCAGTCAAGCACTCAGTCATTCAGTCTCAGTCAGTCAGTCCAGTCAGTCAGTCACTCAGTCAGTCAGTTAGTCCTTCAGCCAGTCAGTCAAGCAGTCAGTCATTTAGTCTCAGTTAGTCAGTCATTCAGTCAGTCAGTCAGTCAGGCAGTCAGTCAGTCAGTCAGTCGGTCAGTCCTGTGCAGTCAGTTAGTCACTAAAGCAGTCAGTCAGTCTCAGTCAGTCAGTCAGTCAGTCAGTCCAGTCCAGTCTCAGTCAGTCAGTCAGTCAGTCTCGGTCAGTCAGTCAGTCAGTCATTCAGTCAGTCAGTCAGTCAGGCAGTCAGTCAGTCGGTCAGCCTTATTCAGTCAGTCTGTCAGTCATCCTTAATCAGTCAGTCTGTCAGTCAGTCAGTCGGTCAGTCCTGTCCAGTCAGTTAGTCAGTCAAGCAGTCAGTCAGGTAGTCAAGCAGTCAGTCAGTCAGTGTCAGTCAGTCATTTAGTCATTCAGTCAGTCAGTGAAATAGCCAGTCAGAGAGTCAAGCAGTCAGTCAGTGAAATAGCCAGTCAGAGAGTCAAGCAGTCAGTCAGTCAGTGTCAGTCAGTCAGTTAGTCAGTCGGTCAGTCAGTCAGTCAGTCAGTCCAGTCTCAGTCAGTCAGGCAGTTAGTCAGTCAGTCTCGGTCAGTCAGTGAGTCAGTCAGTCAGTATCAGTCAGTCAGTGAGTCAGTCTGTCAGTCAGGCAGTATCAGTCAGGCAGTAAGACTCCGCTCGACAGAACTCCGATAGCCTAATGGCTAGACCGCTGGTCTTCCAAGCGAGTGGCCTGGGTTCGAGTCCCAGCCGGAGCGAATATCTTCAATGTATATATTTCTTTTCTAATTTGAAAATTCTTTTTTTTTTCAATTTCTTTCCTTTGCAATTATTGATTATTTATGTAGGGAAGAAAATTCTGAGTCAGTTTAATTTTTCGACACGAAGATTTCAAAGTGTTTAAATAAACAATTACCAAGGTGCATTTTTTGTTTTTATTATATTTAAAACTCCCACCGACAGAGCTCCCATAGACTAATGGCTAGAGTGTTAGGCTTCCAAGCGAGTGGCCCTGGGTTCGAGTCCCAGCCTGAAAGAAAATCTTCAATGTATACTTCTAGTTTCTAATTTGAAATTTCTTCTTCTTTTTTTTTAATTTTTCTCTTTTGCGAATATTGATTATTTATGTAGGGAGAAAAATTCTGAGTCAGTTTAATTATTCGACCTGTAAATTTCAAAGTGTTTGAATCAATAATTACCAAGGTGCATTTTTTGTTTTTTTTATATTTAAGACTTCCATCGACAGAGCTCCGATAGCCTAATGGCTAGACCGTTGGGTTCCAAGCGCGTGGTACTGGGTTCGAGTCCCGGCCGGAACGAAAATCTTCCAAGTATATATTTCTCTTCTAATTTGAAGATTCTTTTTTTTTCAATTTCTTTCTTTTGCAAATATGGATTATTTATGTACGGAAGAAAATTCTGAGTCAGTTTAATCATTCGACCTTTAGATTTCAAAAATTTTAGATCAATAATTACTAAGGTGCATTTTTTGTTTTTATTATAATTAAGACACCGTTCAACAGAGATCCGATAGTATATTGGCGAGAGCGTTGGGCTTCCATGAGTGTCGCCCTGGGTTCAAATCCCAGCCGGAAAGGAAATCTTAAATGCAAATATTTTTTTCTAATTTTATAATTCTTTTTTTTTATTTTTCCCTTTTGCGAAGTCAGTCAGTCAGTCTGACAGTCAATCAGTCAAGCACTCAGTCATTCAGTCTCAGTCAGTCAGTCCAGTCAGTCAGTCACTCAGTCAGTCAGTTAGTCCTTCAGCCAGTCAGTCAAGCAGTCAGTCATTTAGTCTCAGTTAGTCAGTCCTTCAGTCAGTCAGTCAGTCAGGCAGTCAGTCAGTCAGTCAGTCGGTCAGTCCTGTGCAGTCAGTTAGTCACTAAAGCAGTCAGTCAGTCTCAGTCAGTCAGTCAGTCAGTCAGTCCAGTCCAGTCTCAGTCAGTCAGTCAGTCAGTCTCGGTCAGTCAGTCAGTCAGTCATTCAGTCAGTCAGTCAGTCAGGCAGTCAGTCAGTCGGTCAGCCTTATTCAGTCAGTCTGTCAGTCATCCTTAATCAGTCAGTCTGTCAGTCAGTCAGTCGGTCAGTCCTGTCCAGTCAGTTAGTCAGTCAAGCAGTCAGTCAGGTAGTCAAGCAGTCAGTCAGTCAGTGTCAGTCAGTCATTTAGTCATTCAGTCAGTCAGTGAAATAGCCAGTCAGAGAGTCAAGCAGTCAGTCAGTGAAATAGCCAGTCAGAGAGTCAAGCAGTCAGTCAGTCAGTGTCAGTCAGTCAGTTAGTCAGTCGGTCAGTCAGTCAGTCAGTCAGTCCAGTCTCAGTCAGTCAGGCAGTTAGTCAGTCAGTCTCGGTCAGTCAGTGAGTCAGTCAGTCAGTATCAGTCAGTCAGTGAGTCAGTCTGTCAGTCAGGCAGTATCAGTCAGGCAGTAAGACTCCGCTCGACAGAACTCCGATAGCCTAATGGCTAGACCGCTGGTCTTCCAAGCGAGTGGCCTGGGTTCGAGTCCCAGCCGGAGCGAATATCTTCAATGTATATATTTCTTTTCTAATTTGAAAATTCTTTTTTTTTTTCAATTTCTTTCCTTTGCAATTATTGATTATTTATGTAGGGAAGAAAATTCTGAGTCAGTTTAATTTTTCGACACGAAGATTTCAAAGTGTTTAAATAAACAATTACCAAGGTGCATTTTTTGTTTTTATTATATTTAAAACTCCCACCGACAGAGCTCCCATAGACTAATGGCTAGAGTGTTAGGCTTCCAAGCGAGTGGCCCTGGGTTCGAGTCCCAGCCTGAACGAAAATCTTCAATGTATACTTTTAGTTTCTAATTTGAAATTTCTTCTTCTTTTTTTTTAATTTTTCTCTTTTGCGAATATTGATTATTTATGTAGGGAGAAAAATTCTGAGTCAGTTTAATTATTCGACCTGTAAATTTCAAAGTGTTTGAATCAATAATTACCAAGGTGCATTTTTTGTTTTTTTTATATTTAAGACTTCCATCGACAGAGCTCCGATAGCCTAATGGCTAGACCGTTGGGTTCCAAGCGCGTGGTACTGGGTTCGAGTCCCGGCCGGAACGAAAATCTTCCAAGTATATATTTCTCTTCTAATTTGAAGATTCTTTTTTTTTCCAATTTCTTTCTTTTGCAAATATGGATTATTTATGTACGGAAGAAAATTCTGAGTCAGTTTAATCATTCGACCTTTAGATTTCAAAAATTTTAGATCAATAATTACTAAGGTGCATTTTTTGTTTTTATTATAATTAAGACACCGGTCAACAGAGATCCGATAGTATATTGGCGAGAGCGTTGGGCTTCCATGAGTGTCGCCCTGGGTTCAAATCCCAGCCGGAAAGGAAATCTTAAATGCAAATATTTTTTTCTAATTTTATAATTCTTTTTTTTTATTTTTCCCTTTTGCGAAGTCAGTCAGTCAGTCTGACAGTCAATCAGTCAAGCACTCAGTCATTCAGTCTCAGTCAGTCAGTCCAGTCAGTCAGTCACTCAGTCAGTCAGTTAGTCCTTCAGCCAGTCAGTCAAGCAGTCAGTCATTTAGTCTCAGTTAGTCAGTCATTCAGTCAGTCAGTCAGTCAGGCAGTCAGTCAGTCAGTCAGTCGGTCAGTCCTGTGCAGTCAGTTAGTCACTAAAGCAGTCAGTCAGTCTCAGTCAGTCAGTCAGTCAGTCAGTCAGTCCAGTCCAGTCTCAGTCAGTCAGTCAGTCCAGTCCAGTCTCAGTCAGTCAGTCAGTCAGTCTCGGTCAGTCAGTCAGTCAGTCATTCAGTCAGTCAGTCAGTCAGGCAGTCAGTCAGTCGGTCAGCCTTATTCAGTCAGTCTGTCAGTCAGTCAGTCAGTCAGCCTTATTCAGTCAGTCTGTCAGTCAGTCAGTCGGTCAGTCCTGTCCAGTCAGTTAGTCAGTCAAGCAGTCAGTCAGGTAGTCAAGCAGTCAGTCAGTCAGTGTCAGTCAGTCATTTAGTCATTCAGTCAGTCAGTGAAATAGCCAGTCAGAGAGTCAAGCAGTCAGTCAGTCAGTCTCAGTCAGTCAGTTAGTCAGTCAGTCAGTCAGTCAGTCAGTCAGTCCAGTCTCAGTCATTCAGGCAGTTAGTCAGTCAGTCTCGGTCAGTCAGTGAGTCAGTCAGTCAGTATCAGTCAGTCAGTGAGTCAGTCTGTCAGTCAGGCAGTATCAGTCAGGCAGTAAGACTCCGCTCGACAGAACTCCGATAGCCTAATGGCTAGACCGCTGGTCTTCCAAGCGAGTGGCCTGGGTTCGAGTCCCAGCCGGAGCGAATATCTTCAATGTATATATTTCTTTTCTAATTTGAAAATTCTTTTTTTTTTCAATTTCTTTCCTTTGCAATTATTGATTATTTATGTAGGGAAGAAAATTCTGAGTCAGTTTAATTTTTCGACACGAAGATTTCAAAGTGTTTAAATAAACAATTACCAAGGTGCATTTTTTGTTTTTATTATATTTAAAACTCCCACCGACAGAGCTCCCATAGACTAATGGCTAGAGTGTTAGGCTTCCAAGCGAGTGGCCCTGGGTTCGAGTCCCAGCCTGAACGAAAATCTTCAATGTATACTTTTAGTTTCTAATTTGAAATTTCTTCTTCTTTTTTTTTAATTTTTCTCTTTTGCGAATATTGATTATTTATGTAGGGAGAAAAATTCTGAGTCAGTTTAATTATTCGACCTGTAAATTTCAAAGTGTTTAAATCAATAATTACCAAGGTGCATTTTTTGTTTTTATTATATTTAAGACTTCCATCGACAGAGCTCCGATAGCCTAATGGCTAGACCGTTGAGTTCCAAGCGCGTGGTACTGGGTTCGAGTCCTGGCCGGAACGAAAATCTTCCATGTATATATTTCTCTTCTAACTTGAAGATTCTTTTTTTTTTCAATTTCTTTCTTTTGCAAATATGGATTATTTATGTACGGAAGAAAATTCTGAGTCAGTTTAATCATTCGACCTTTAGATTTCAAAGATTTTAGATCAATAATTACTAAGGTGCATTTTTTGTTTTTATTATAATTAAGACACCGATCAACAGAGATCCGATAGTATATTGGCGAGAGCGTTGGGCTTCCATGAGTGTCGCCCTGGGTTCAAATCCCAGCCGGAAAGGAAATCTTAAATGCAAATATTTTTTATAATTCTTTTTTTTTTTATTTTTCCCTTTTGCGAAGTCAGTCAGTCAGTCTGAGTCAATCAGTCAAGCACTCAGTCATTCAGTCTCAGTCAGTCAGTCCAGTCAGTCAGTCACTCAGTCAGTCAGTTAGTCCTTCAGCCAGTCAGTCAAGCAGTCAGTCATTTAGTCTCAGTCAGTCAGTCATTCAGTCAGTCAGTCAGTCAGGCAGTCAGTCAGTCAGTCAGTCGGTCAGTCCTGTGCAGTCAGTTAGTCACTAAAGCAGTTAGTCAGTCTCAGTCAGTCAGTCAGTCAGTCAGTCCAGTCCAGTCTCAGTCAGTCAGTCAGTCAGTCTCGGTCAGTCAGTCAGTCAGTCATTCAGTCAGTCAGTCAGTCAGGCAGTCAGTCAGTCGGTCAGCCTTATTCAGTCAGTCTGTCAGTCAGTCAGTCAGTCAGCCTTATTCAGTCAGTCTGTCAGTCATCCTTAATCAGTCAGTCTGTCAGTCAGTCAGTCGGTCAGTCCTGTCCAGTCAGTTAGTCAGTCAAGCAGTCAGTCAGGTAGTCAAGCAGTCAGTCAGTCAGTGTCAGTCAGTCATTTAGTCATTCAGTCAGTCAGTGAAATAGCCAGTCAGAGAGTCAAGCAGTCAGTCAGTGAAATAGCCAGTCAGAGAGTCAAGCAGTCAGTCAGTCAGTGTCAGTCAGTCAGTTAGTCAGTCGGTCAGTCAGTCAGTCAGTCAGTCCAGTCTCAGTCAGTCAGGCAGTTAGTCAGTCAGTCTCGGTCAGTCAGTGAGTCAGTCAGTCAGTATCAGTCAGTCAGTGAGTCAGTCTGTCAGTCAGGCAGTATCAGTCAGGCAGTAAGACTCCGCTCGACAGAACTCCGATAGCCTAATGGCTAGACCGCTGGTCTTCCAAGCGAGTGGCCTGGGTTCGAGTCCCAGCCGGAGCGAATATCTTCAATGTATATATTTCTTTTCTAATTTGAAAATTCTTTTTTTTTCAATTTCTTTCCTTTGCAATTATTGATTATTTATGTAGGGAAGAAAATTCTGAGTCAGTTTAATTTTTCGACACGAAGATTTCAAAGTGTTTAAATAAACAATTACCAAGGTGCATTTTTTGTTTTTATTATATTTAAAACTCCCACCGACAGAGCTCCCATAGAGTAATGGCTAGAGTGTTAGGTTTCCAAGCGAGTGGCCCTGGGTTCGAGTCCCAGCCTGAACGAAAATCTTCAATGTATACTTTTAGTTTCTAATTTGAAATTTCTTCTTCTTTTTTTTTTTAATTTTTCTCTTTTGCGAATATTGATTATTTATGTAGGGAGAAAAATTCTGAGTCAGTTTAATTATTCGACCTGTAAATTTCAAAGTGTTTGAATCAATAATTACCAAGGTGCATTTTTTGTTTTTATTATATTTAAGACTTCCATCGACAGAGCTCCGATAGCCTAATGGCTAGACCGTTGGGTTCCAAGCGCGTGGTACTGGGTTCGAGTCCCGGCCGGAACGAAAATCTTCCATGTATATATTTCTCTTCTAATTTGAAGATTCTTTTTTTTTTCAATTTCTTTCTTTTGCAAATATGGATTATTTATGTACGGAAGAAAATTCTGAGTCAGTTTAATCATTCGACCTTTAGATTTCAAAGATTTTAGATCAATAATTACTAAGGTGCATTTTTTGTTTTTATTATAATTAAGACACCGATCAACAGAGATCCGATAGTATATTGGCGAGAGCGTTGGGCTTCCATGAGTGTCGCCCTGGGTTCAAATCCCAGCCGGAAAGGAAATCTTAAATGCAAATATTTTTTTCTAATTTTATAATTCTTTTTTTTTATTTTTCCCTTTTGCGAAGTCAGTCAGTCAGTCTGACAGTCAATCAGTCAAGCACTCAGTCATTCAGTCTCAGTCAGTCACTCAGTCAGTCAGTTAGTCCTTCAGCCAGTCAGTCAAGCAGTCAGTCATTTAGTCTCAGTCAGTCAGTCATTCAGTCAGTCAGTCAGTCAGGCAGTCAGTCAGTCAGTCAGTCGGTCAGTCCTGTGCAGTCAGTTAGTCACTAAAGCAGTCAGTCAGTCTCAGTCAGTCAGTCAGTCAGTCAGTCCAGTCCAGTCTCAGTCAGTCAGTCAGTCATTCAGTCAGTCAGTCAGTCAGGCAGTCAGTCAGTCGGTCAGCCTTATTCAGTCAGTCTGTCAGTCAGTCAGTCAGTCAGCCTTATTCAGTCAGTCTGTCAGTCATCCTTATTCAGTCAGTCTGTCAGTCAGTCAGTCGGTCAGTCCTGTCCAGTCAGTTAGTCAGTCAAGCAGTCAGTCAGGTAGTCAAGCAGTCAGTCAGTCAGTGTCAGTCAGTCATTTAGTCATTCAGTCAGTCAGTGAAATAGCCAGTCAGAGAGTCAAGCAGTCAGTCAGTCTCAGTCAGTCAGTTAGTCAGTCAGTCAGTCAGTCAGTCAGTCAGTCCAGTCTCAGTCAGTCAGTCCAGTCTCAGTCAGTCAGGCAGTTAGTCAGTCAGTCTCGGTCAGTCAGTGAGTCAGCCAGTCAGTATCGGTCAGTCCGGTAGTCAGTCTGTCAGTCAGGCAGTATCAGTCAGGCAGTAAGACTCCGCTCGACAGAACTCCGATAGCCTAATGGCTAGACCGCTGGTCTTCCAAGCGAGTGGCCTGGGTTCGAGTCCCAGCCGGAGCGAATATCTTCAATGCATATATTTATTTTCTAATTTGAAAATTCTTTTTTTTTTTCAATTTGTTTCCTTTGCAATTATTGATTATTTATGTAGGGAAGAAAATTCTGAGTCAGTTTAATTTTTCGACACGAAGATTTCAAAGTGTTTAAATAAACAATTACCAAGGTGCATTTTTTGTTTTTATTATATTTAAAACTCCCACCGACAGAGCTCCCATAGACTAATGGCTAGAGTGTTAGGCTTCCAAGCGAGTGGCCCTGGGTTCGAGTCCCAGCCTGAAAGAAAATCTTCAATGTATACTTCTAGTTTCTAATTTGAAATTTCTTCTTCTTTTTTTTTAATTTTTCTCTTTTGCGAATATTGATTATTTATGTAGGGAGAAAAATTCTGAGTCAGTTTAATTATTCGACCTGTAAATTTCAAAGTGTTTGAATCAATAATTACCAAGGTGCATTTTTTGTTTTTTTTATATTTAAGACTTCCATCGACAGAGCTCCGATAGCCTAATGGCTAGACCGTTGGGTTCCAAGCGCGTGGTACTGGGTTCGAGTCCCGGCCGGAACGAAAATCTTCCAAGTATATATTTCTCTTCTAATTTGAAGATTCTTTTTTTTCAATTTCTTTCTTTTGCAAATATGGATTATTTATGTACGGAAGAAAATTCTGAGTCAGTTTAATCATTCGACCTTTAGATTTCAAAAATTTTAGATCAATAATTACTAAGGTGCATTTTTTGTTTTTATTATAATTAAGACACCGATCAACAGAGATCCGATAGTATATTGGCGAGAGCGTTGGGCTTCCATGAGTGTCGCCCTGGGTTCAAATCCCAGCCGGAAAGGAAATCTTAAATGCAAATATTTTTTTCTAATTTTATAATTCTTTTTTTTTATTTTTCCCTTTTGCGAAGTCAGTCAGTCAGTCTGACAGTCAATCAGTCAAGCACTCAGTCATTCAGTCTCAGTCAGTCAGTCCAGTCAGTCAGTCACTCAGTCAGTCAGTTAGTCCTTCAGCCAGTCAGTCAAGCAGTCAGTCATTTAGTCTCAGTTAGTCAGTCATTCAGTCAGTCAGTCAGTCAGGCAGTCAGTCAGTCAGTCAGTCGGTCAGTCCTGTGCAGTCAGTTAGTCACTAAAGCAGTCAGTCAGTCTCAGTCAGTCAGTCAGTCAGTCAGTCCAGTCCAGTCTCAGTCAGTCAGTCAGTCAGTCTCGGTCAGTCTGTCAGTCAGTCATTCAGTCAGTCAGTCAGTCAGGCAGTCAGTCAGTCGGTCAGCCTTATTCAGTCAGTCTGTCAGTCAGCCTTATTCAGTCAGTCTGTCAGTCAGTCAGTCGGTCAGTCCTGGCCAGTCAGTTAGTCAGTCAAGCAGTCAGTCAGGTGGTCAAGCAGTCAGTCAGTCAGTGTCAGTCAGTCATTTAGTCATTCAGTCAGTCAGTGAAATAGCCAGTCAGAGAGTCAAGCAGTCAGTCAGTCAGTCTCAGTCAGTCAGTTAGTCAGTCAGTCAGTCTCAGTCAGTCAGTTAGTCAGTCAGTCAGTCAGTCAGTCAGTCAGTCCAGTCTCAGTCAGTCAGGCAGTTAGTCAGTCAGTCTCGGTCAGTCAGTGAGTCAGTCAGTCAGTATCAGTCAGTCAGTGAGTCAGTCTGTCAGTCAGGCAGTATCAGTCAGGCAGTAAGACTCCGCTCGACAGAACTCCGATAGCCTAATGGCTAGACCGCTGGTCTTCCAAGCGAGTGGCCTGGGTTCGAGTCCCAGCTGGAGCAAATATCTTCAATGTATATATTTCTTTTCTAATTTGAAAATTCTTTTTTTTTTCAATTTCTTTCCTTTGCAATTATTGATTATTTATGAAGGGAAGAAAATTCTGAGTCAGTTTAATTTTTCGACACGAAGATTTCAAAGTGTTTAAATAAACAATTACCAAGGTGCATTTTTTGTTTTTATTATATTTAAAACTCCCACCGACAGAGCTCCCATAGACTAATGGCTAGAGTGTTAGGCTTCCAAGCGAGTGGCCCTGGGTTCGAGTCCCAGCCTGAACGAAAATCTTCAATGTATACTTTTAGTTTCTAATTTGAAATTTCTTCTTCTTTTTTTTTTTAATTTTTCTCTTTTGCGAATATTGATTATTTATGTAGGGAGAAAAATTCTGAGTCAGTTTAATTATTCGACCTGTAAATTTCAAAGTGTTTGAATCAATAATTACCAAGGTGCATTTTTTGTTTTTATTATATTTAAGACTTCCATCGACAGAGCTCCGATAGCCTAATGGCTAGACCGTTGGGTTCCAAGCGCGTGGTACTGGGTTCGAGTCCCGGCCGGAACGAAAATCTTCCATGTATATATTTCTCTTCTAATTTGAAGATTCTTTTTTTTTTCAATTTCTTTCTTTTGCAAATATGGATTATTTATGTACGGAAGAAAATTCTGAGTCAGTTTAATCATTCGACCTTTAGATTTCAAAGATTTTAGATCAATAATTACTAAGGTGCATTTTTTGTTTTTATTATAATTAAGACACCGATCAACAGAGATCCGATAGTATATTGGCGAGAGCGTTTGGCTTCCATGAGTGTCGCCCTGGGTTCAAATTCCAGCCGGAAAGGAAATCTTAAATGCAAATATTTTTTTCTAATTTTATAATTCTTTTTTTTTATTTTTCCCTTTTGCGAAGTCAGTCAGTCAGTCTGACAGTCAATCATTCAAGCACTCAGTCATTCAGTCTCAGTCAGTCAGTCCAGTCAGTCAGTCACTCAGTCAGTCAGTTAGTCCTTCAGCCAGTCAGTCAAGCAGTCAGTCATTTAGTCTCAGTCAGTCAGTCATTCAGTCAGTCAGTCAGTCAGGCAGTCAGTCAGTCAGTCAGTCGGTCAGTCCTGTGCAGTCAGTTAGTCACTAAAGCAGTCAGTCAGTCTCAGTCAGTCAGTCAGTCAGTCAGTCAGTCAGTCAGTCAGTCAGTCTCGGTCAGTCAGTCAGTCAGTCATTCAGTCAGTCAGTCAGTCAGGCAGTCAGTCAGTCGGTCAGCCTTATTCAGTCAGTCTGTCAGTCAGTCAGTCAGTCAGCCTTATTCAGTCAGTCTGTCAGTCATCCTTATTCAGTCAGTCTGTCAGTCAGTCAGTCGGTCAGTCCTGTCCAGTCAGTTAGTCAGTCAAGCAGTCAGTCAGGTAGTCAAGCAGTCAGTCAGTCAGTGTCAGTCAGTCATTTAGTCATTCAGTCAGTCAGTGAAATAGCCAGTCAGAGAGTCAAGCAGTCAGTCAGTCAGTCTCAGTCAGTCAGTTAGTCAGTCAGTCAGTCAGTCAGTCAGTCAGTCTCGGTCAGTCAGTGAGTCAGTCAGTCAGTATCAGTCAGTCAGTGAGTCAGTCTGTCAGTCAGGCAGTAAGACTCCGCTCGACAGAACTCCGATAGCCTAATGGCTAGACCGCTGGTCTTCCAAGCGAGTGGCCTGGGTTCGAGTCCCAGCCGGAGCGAATATCTTCAATGTATATATTTCTTTTCTAATTTGAAAATTCCTTTTTTTTCAATTTCTTTCCTTTGCAATTATTGATTATTTATGTAGGGAAGAAAATTCTGAGTCAGTTTAATTTTTCGACACAAAGATTTCAAAGTGTTTAAATAAACAACTACCAAGGTGCATTTTTTGTTTTTATTATATTTAAAACTCCCACCGACAGAGCTCCCATAGACTAATGGCTAGATTGTTAGGCTTCCAAGCGAGTGGCCCTGGGTTCGAGTCCCAGCCTGCACGAAAATCTTCAATGTATACTTTTAGTTTCTAATTTGAAATTTCTTCTTCCTTTTTTTTTAATTTTTCTCTTTTGCGAATATTGATTATTTATGTAGGGAGAAAAATTCTGAGTCAGTTTAATTATTCGACCTGTAAATTTAAAAGTGTTTGAATCAATAATTACCAAGGTGCATTTTTTGTTTTTATTATATTTAAGACTTCCATCGACAGAGCTCCGATAGCCTAATGGCTAGACCGTTGGGTTCCAAGCGCGTGGTACTGGGTTCGAGTCCCGGCCGGAACGAAAATCTTCCATGTATATATTTCTCTTCTAATTTGAAGATTCTTTTTTTTTCAATTTCTTTCTTTTGCAAATATGGATTATTTATGTACGGAAGAAAATTCTGAGTCAGTTTAATTATTCGACCTTTAGATTTCAGAGATTTTAGATCAATAATTACTAAGGTGCATTTTTTGTTTTTATTATAATTAAGACACCGATCAACAGAGATCCGATAGTATATTGGCGAGAGCGTTGGGATTCCATGAGTGTCGCCCTGGGTTCAAATCCCAGCCGGAAAGGAAATCTTAAATGCAAATATTTTTTTCTAATTTTATAATTCTTTTTTTTTATTTTTCCCTTTTGCGAAGTCAGTCAGTCAGTCTGACAGTCAATCAGTCAAGCACTCAGTCATTCAGTCTCAGTCAGTCAGTCCAGTCAGTCAGTCACTCAGTCAGTCAGTTAGTCCTTCAGCCAGTCAGTCAAGCAGTCAGTCATTTAGTCTCAGTCAGTCAGTCATTCAGTCAGTCAGTCAGTCAGGCAGTCAGTCAGTCAGTCAGTCGGTCAGTCCTGTCCAGTCAGTTAGTCAGTCAAGCAGTCAGTCAGGTAGTCAAGCAGTCAGTCAGTCAGTGTCAGTCAGTCATTTAGTCATTCAGTCAGTCAGTGAAATAGCCAGTCAGAGAGTCAAGCAGTCAGTCAGTCAGTCTCAGTCAGTCAGTTAGTCAGTCAGTCAGTCAGTCAGTCAGTCTCGGTCAGTCAGTGAGTCAGTCAGTCAGTATCAGTCAGTCAGTGAGTCAGTCTGTCAGTCAGGCAGTAAGACTCAGCTCGACAGAACTCCGATAGCCTAATGGCTAGACCGCTGGTCTTCCAAGCGAGTGGCCTGGGTTCGAGTCCCAGCCGGAGCGAATATCTTCAATGTATATATTTCTTTTCTAATTTGAAAATTCTTTTTTTTTTCAATTTCTTTCCTTTGCAATTATTGATTATTTATGTAGGGAAGAAAATTCTGAGTCAGTTTAATTTTTCGACACAAAGATTTCAAAGTGTTTAAATAAACAACTACGAAGGTGCATTTTTTGTTTTTATTATATTTAAAACTCCCACCGACAGAGCTCCCATAGACTAATGGCTAGATTGTTAGGCTTCCAAGCGAGTGGCCCTGGGTTCGAGTCCCAGCCTGCACGAAAATCTTCAATGTATACTTTTAGTTTCTAATTTGAAATTTCTTCTTCCTTTTTTTTTAATTTTTCTCTTTTGCGAATATTGATTATTTATGTAGGGAGAAAAATTCTGAGTCAGTTTAATTATTCGACCTGTAAATTTAAAAGTGTTTGAATCAATAATTACCAAGGTGCATTTTTTGTTTTTATTATATTTAAGACTTCCAGCGACAGAGCTCCGATAGCCTAATGGCTAGACCGTTGGGTTCCAAGCGCGTGGTACTGGGTTCGAGTCCCGGCCGGAACGAAAATCTTCCATGTATATATTTCTCTTCTAATTTGAAGATTCTTTTTTTTTTCAATTTCTTTCTTTTGCAAATATGGATTATTTATGTACGGAAGAAAATTCTGAGTCAGTTTAATTATTCGACCTTTAGATTTCAAAGATTTTAGATCAATAATTACTAAGGTGCATTTTTTGTTTTTATTATAATTAAGACACCGATCAACAGAGATCCGATAGTATATTGGCGAGAGCGTTGGGATTCCATGAGTGTCGCCCTGGGTTCAAATCACAGCCGGAAAGGAAATCTTAAATGCAAATATTTTTTTCTAATTTTATAATTCTTTTTTTTTATTTTTCCCTTTTGCGAAGTCAGTCAGTCAGTCTGACAGTCAATCAGTCAAGCACTCAGTCATTCAGTCTCAGTCAGTCAGTCCAGTCAGTCAGTCACTCAGTCAGTCAGTTAGTCCTTCAGCCAGTCAGTCAAGCAGTCAGTCATTTAGTCTCAGTCAGTCAGTCATTCAGTCAGTCAGTCAGTCAGGCAGTCAGTCAGTCAGTCAGTCGGTCAGTCCTGTGCAGTCAGTTAGTCACTAAAGCAGTCAGTCAGTCCAGTCCAGTCTCAGTCAGTCTCGGTCAGTCAGTCAGTCAGTCAGGCAGTCAGTCAGTCGGTCAGCCTTATTCAGTCAGTCTGTCAGTCAGTCAGTCAGTCAGCCTTATTCAGTCAGTCTGTCAGTCATCCTTATTCAGTCAGTCTGTCAGTCAGTCATTTGGTCAGTCCTGTCCAGTCAGTTAGTCAGTCAAGCAGTCAGTCAGGTAGTCAAGCAGTCAGTCAGTCAGTGTCAGTCAGTCATTTAGTCATTCAGTCAGTCAGTGAAATAGCCAGTCAGAGAGTCAAGCAGTCAGTCAGTCAGTCTCAGTCAGTCAGTCAGTCAGTCAGTCAGTCAGTCAGTCAGTCAGTCTCGGTCAGTCAGTTTGTCAGTCAGTCAGTATCAGTCAGTCAGTGAGTCAGTCTGTCAGTCAGGCAGTAAGACTCCGCTTGACAGAACTCCGATAGCCTAATGGCTAGACCGCTGGTCTTCCAAGCGAGTGGCCTGGGTTCGAGTCCCAGCCGGAGCGAATATCTTCAATGTATATATTTCTTTTCTAATTTGAAAATTCTTTTTTTTTCAATTTCTTTCCTTTGCAATTATTGATTATTTATGTAGGGAAGAAAATTCTGAGTCAGTTTAATTTTTCGACACGAAGATTTCAAAGTGTTTAAATAAACAATTACCAAGGTGCATTTTTTTGTTTTTATTATATTTAAAACTCCCACCGACAGAGCTCCCATAGACTAATGGCTAGAGTGTTAGGCTTCCAAGCGAGTGGCCCTGGGTTCGAGTCCCAGCCTGAACGAAAATCTTCAATGTATACTTTTAGTTTCTAATTTGAAATTTCTTCTTCTTTTTTTTTAAATTTTTCTCTTTTGCGAATATTGATTATTTATGTAGGGAGAAAAATTCTGAGTCAGTTTAATTATTCGACCTGTAAATTTCAAAGATTTTAGATCAATAATTACTAAGGTGCATTTTTTGTTTTTATTATAATTAAGACATCGATCAACAGAGATCCGATAGTATATTGGCGAGAGCGTTGGGCTTCCATGAGTGTCGCCCTGGGTTCAAATCCCAGCCGGAAAGGAAATCTTAAATGCAAATATTTTTTTCTAATTTTATAATTCTTTTTTTTTATTTTTCCCTTTTGCGAAGTCAGTCAGTCAGTCAGTCTGACAGTCAATCAGTCAAGCACTCAGTCATTCAGTCTCAGTCAGTCAGTCCAGTCAGTCAGTCACTCAGTCAGTCAGTTAGTCCTTCAGCCAGTCAGTCAAGCAGTCAGTCATTTAGTCTCAGTCAGTCAGTCATTCAGTCAGTCAGTCAGTCAGGCAGTCAGTCAGTCAGTCAGTCGGTCAGTCCTGTGCAGTCAGTTAGTCACTAAAGCAGTCAGTCAGTCTCAGTCAGTCATTCAGTCAGTCAGTCCAGTCCAGTCTCAGTCAGTCAGTCAGTCAGTCTCGGTCAGTCAGTCAGTCAGTCATTCAGTCAGTCAGTCAGTCAGGCAGTCAGTCAGTCGGTCAGCCTTATTCAGTCAGTCTGTCAGTCAGTCAGTCAGTCAGCCTTATTCAGTCAGTCTGTCAGTCATCCTTATTCAGTCAGTCTGTCAGTCAGTCAGTCGGTCAGTCCTGTCCAGTCAGTTAGTCAGTCAAGCAGTCAGTCAGTCAGTGTCAGTCAGTCATTTAGTCATTCAGTCAGTCAGTGAAATAGCCAGTCAGAGAGTCAAGCAGTCAGTCAGTCAGTCTCAGTCAGTCAGTTAGTCAGTCAGTTAGTCAGTCAGTCAGTCAGTCAGTCAGTCAGTCCAGTCTCAGTCAGTCAGGCAGTTAGTCAGTCAGTCTCGGTCAGTCAGTGAGTCAGTCAGTCAGTATCAGTCAGTCAGTGAGTCAGTCTGTCAGTCAGGCAGTATCAGTCAGGCAGTAAGACTCCGCTCGACAGAACTCCGATAGCCTAATGGCTAGACCGCTGGTCTTCCAAGCGAGTGGCCTGGGTTCGAGTCCCAGCCGGAGCGAATATCTTCAATGTATATATTTATTTTCTAATTTGAAAATTCTTTTTTTTTTCAATTTCTTTCCTTTGCAATTATTGATTATTTATGTAGGGAAGAAAATTCTGAGCCAGTTTAATTTTTCGACACAAAGATTTCAAAGTGTTTAAATAAACAATTACCAAGGTGCATTTTTTGTTTTTATTATATTTAAAACTCCCACCGACAGAGCTCCCATAGACTAATGGCTAGAGTGTTAGGCTTCTAAGCGAGTGGCCCTGGGTTCGAGTCCCAGCCTGAACGAAAATCTTCAATGTATACTTTTAGTTTCTAATTTGAAATTTCTTCTTCTTTTTTTTTAATTTTTCTCTTTTGCGAATATTGATTATTTATGTAGGGAGAAAAATTCTGAGTCAGCTTAATTATTCGACCTGTAAATTTCAAAGTGTTAGAATCAATAATTACCAAGGTGCATTTTTTGTTTTTATTATATTTAAGACTTCCATCGACAGAGCTCCGATAGCCTAATGGCTAGACCGTTGGGTTCCAAGCGCGTGGTACTGGGTTCGAGTCCCGGCCGGAACGAAAAACTTCCATGTATATATTTCTCTTCTAATTTGAAGAATCTTTTTTTTTTCAATTTCTTTCTTTTGCAAATATGGATTATTTATGTACGGAAGAAAATTCTGAGTCAGTTTAATTATTCGACCTTTAGATTTCAAAGATTTTAGATCAATAATTACTAAGGTGCATTTTTTGTTTTTATTATAATTAAGACACCGATCAACAGAGATCCGATAGTATATTGGCGAGAGCGTTGGGATTCCATGAGTGTCGCCCTGGGTTTAAATCCCAGCCGGAAAGGAAATCTTAAATGCAAATATTTTTTTCTAATTTTATAATTCTTTTTTTTTATTTTTCCCTTTTGCGAAGTCAGTCAGTCAGTCTGACAGTCAATCAGTCAAGCACTCAGTCATTCAGTCTCAGTCAGTCAGTCCAGTCAGTCAGTCACTCAGTCAGTCAGTTAGTCCTTCAGCCAGTCAGTCAAGCAGTCAGTCATTTAGTCTCAGTCAGTCAGTCATTCAGTCAGTCAGTCAGTCAGGCAGTCAGTCAGTCAGTCAGTCGGTCAGTCCTGTGCAGTCAGCTAGTCACTAAAGCAGTCAGTCAGTCTCAGTCAGTCAGTCAGTCAGTCAGTCCAGTCCAGTCTCAGTCAGTCAGTCAGTCAGTCTCGGTCAGTCAGTCAGTCAGTCAGTCAGTCAGTCAGGCAGTCAGTCAGTCGGTCAGCCTTATTCAGTCAGTCTGTCAGTCAGTCAGTCAGTCAGCCTTATTCAGTCAGTCTGTCAGTCATCCTTATTCAGTCAGTCTGTCAGTCAGTCAGTCGGTCAGTCCTGTCCAGTCAGTTAGTCAGTCAAGCAGTCAGTCAGGTAGTCAAGCAGTCAGTCAGGTAGTCAAGCAGTCAGTCAGTCAGTGTCAGTCAGTCATTTAGTCATTCAGTCAGTCAGTGAAATAGCCAGTCAGAGAGTCAAGCAGTCAGTCAGTCAGTCTCAGTCAGTCAGTTAGTCAGTCAGTCAGTCAGTCAGTCAGTCAGTCCAGTCTCAGTCAGTCAGGCAGTTAGTCAGTCAGTCTCGGTCAGTCAGTGAGTCAGTCAGTCAGTATCAGTGAGTCAGTCTGTCAGTCAGGCAGTATCAGTCAGGCAGTAAGACTCCGCTCGACAGAACTCCGATAGCCTAATGGCTAGACCGCTGGTCTTCCAAGCGAGTGGCCTGGGTTCGAGTCCCAGCCGGAGCGAATATCTTCAATGTATATATTTCTTTTCTAATTTGAAAATTCTTTTTTTTTTCAATTTCTTTCCTTTGCAATTATTGATTATTTATGTAGGGAAGAAAATTCTGAGTCAGTTTATTTTTTCGACACGAAGATTTCAAAGTGTTTAAATAAACAATTACCAAGGTGCATTTTTTGTTTTTATTATATTTAAAACTCCCCCCGACAGAGCTCCCATAGACTAATGGCTAGAGTGTCAGGCTTCCAAGCGAGTGGCCCTGGGTTCGAGTCCCAGCCTGAACGAAAATCTTCAATGTATACTTTTAGTTTCTAATTTGAAATTCCTTTTTTTTTTAAATTTTTCTCTTTTGCGAATATTGATTATTTATGTAGGGAGAAAAATTCTGAGTCAGTTTAATTATTCGACCTGTAAATTTCAAAGTGTTTGAATCAATAATTACCAAGGTGCATTTTTTGTTTTTATTATATTTAAGACTTCCATCGACAGAGCTCCGATAGCCTAATGGCTAGACCGTTGGGTTCCAAGCGCGTGGTACTGGGTTCGAGTCCCGGCCGGAACGAAAATCTTCCATGTATATATTTCTCTTCTAATTTGAAGATTCTTTTTTTTTTTCAATTTCTTTCTTTTGCAAATATGGATTATTTATGTACGGAAGAAAATTCTGAGTCAGTTTAATCATTCGACCTTTAGATTTCAAAGATTTTAGATCAATAATTACTAAGGTGCATTTTTTGTTTTTATTATAATTAAGACACCGATCAACAGAGATCCGATAGTATATTGGCGAGAGCGTTGGGCTTCCATGAGTGTCGCCCTGGGTTCAAATCCCAGCCGGAAAGGAAATCTTAAATGCAAATATTTTTTTCTAATTTTATAATTCTTTTTTTTTATTTTTCCCTTTTGCGAAGTCAGTCAGTCAGTCTGACAGTCAATCAGTCAAGCACTCAGTCATTCAGTCTCAGTCAGTCAGTCAGTCCAGTCAGTCAGTCACTCAGTCAGTCAGTTAGTCCTTCAGCCAGTCAGTCAAGCAGTCAGTCATTTAGTCTCAGTCAGTCAGTCATTCAGTCAGTCAGTCAGTCAGGCAGTCAGTCAGTCAGTCAGTCGGTCAGTCCTGTGCAGTCAGTTAGTCACTAAAGCAGTCAGTCAGTCTCAGTCAGTCAGTCAGTCAGTCAGTCCAGTCCAGTCTCAGTCAGTCAGTCAGTCAGTCTCGGTCAGTCAGTCAGGCAGTCAGTCAGTCGGTCAGCCTTATTCAGTCAGTCTGTCAGTCAGTCAGTCAGTCAGCCTTATTCAGTCAGTCTGTCAGTCATCCTTATTCAGTCAGTCTGTCAGTCAGTCAGTCGGTCAGTCCTGTCCAGTCAGTTAGTCAGTCAAGCAGTCAGTCAGGTAGTCAAGCAGTCAGTCAGTCAGTGTCAGTCAGTCATTTAGTCATTCAGTCAGTCAGTGAAATAGCCAGTCAGAGAGTCAAGCAGTCAGTCATTTAGTCTCAGTCAGTCAGTTAGTCAGTCAGTCAGTCAGTCAGTCAGTCAGTCCAGTCTCAGTCAGTCAGGCAGTTAGTCAGTCAGTCTCGGTCAGTCAGTGAGTCAGTCAGTCAGTATCAGTGAGTCAGTCTGTCAGTCAGGCAGTATCAGTCAGGCAGTAAGACTCCGCTCGACAGAACTCCGATAGCCTAATGGCTAGACCGCTGGTCTTCCAAGCGAGTGGCCTGGGTTCGAGTCCCAGCCGGAGCGAATATCTTCAATGTATATATTTCTTTTCTAATTTGAAAATTCTTTTTTTTTTCAATTTCTTTCCTTTGCAATTATTGATTATTTATGTAGGGAAGAAAATTCTGAGTCAGTTTATTTTTTCGACACGAAGATTTCAAAGTGTTTAAATAAACAATTACCAAGGTGCATTTTTTGTTTTTATTATATTTAAAACTCCCACCGACAGAGCTCCCATAGACTAATGGCTAGAGTGTCAGGCTTCCAAGCGAGTGGCCCTGGGTTCGAGTCCCAGCCTGAACGAAAATCTTCAATGTATACTTTTAGTTTCTAATTTGAAATTCCTTCTTTTTTTTTAAATTTTTCTCTTTTGCGAATATTGATTATTTATGTAGGGAGAAAAATTCTGAGTCAGTTTAATTATTCGACCTGTAAATTTCAAAGTGTTTGAATCAATAATTACCAAGGTGCATTTTTTGTTTTTATTATATTTAAGACTTCCATCGACAGAGCTCCGATAGCCTAATGGCTAGACCGTTGGGTTCCAAGCGCGTGGTACTGGGTTCGAGTCCCGGCCGGAACGAAAATCTTCCATGTATATATTTCTCTTCTAATTTGAATATTCTTTTTTTTTTCAATTTCTTTCTTTTGCAAATATGGATTATTTATGTACGGAAGAAAATTCTGAGTCAGTTTAATCATTCGACCTTTAGATTTCAAAGATTTTAGATCAGTAATTACTAAGGTGCATTTTTTGTTTTTATTATAATTAAGACACCGATCAACAGAGATCCGATAGTATATTGGCGAGAGCGTTGGGCTTCCATGAGTGTCGCCCTGGGTTCAAATCCCAGCCGGAAAGGAAATCTTAAATGCAAATATTTTTTTCTAATTTTATAATTATTTTTTTTTTATTTTTCCCTTTTGCGAAGTCAGTCAGTCAGTCTGACAGTCAATCAGTCAAGCACTCAGTCATTCAGTCTCAGTCAGTCAGTCCAGTCAGTCAGTCACTCAGTCAGTCAGTTAGTCCTTCAGCCAGTCAGTCAAGCAGTCAGTCATTTAGTCTCAGTCAGTCAGTCATTCAGTCAGTCAGTCAGTCAGGCAGTCAGTCAGTCAGTCAGTCGGTCAGTCCTGTGCAGTCAGTTAGTCACTAAAGCAGTCAGTCAGTCTCAGTCAGTCAGTCAGTCTCAGTCAGTCAGTCAGTCAGTCTCGGTCAGTCAGTCAGTCAGTCATTTAGTCAGTCAGTCAGTCAGGCAGTCAGTCAGTCGGTCAGCCTTATTCAGTCAGTCTGTCAGTCAGTCAGTCAGTCAGCCTTATTCAGTCAGTCTGTCAGTCATCCTTATTCAGTCAGTCTGTCAGTCAGTCAGTCGGTCAGTCCTGTCCAGTCAGTTAGTCAGTCAAGCAGTCAGTCAGGTAGTCAAGCAGTCAGTCAGTCAGTGTCAGTCAGTCATTTAGTCATTCAGTCAGTCAGTGAAATAGCCAGTCAGAGAGTCAAGCAGTCAGTTAGTCAGTCTCAGTCAGTCAGTTAGTCAGTCAGTCAGTCAGTCAGTCAGTCAGTCCAGTCTCAGTCAGTCAGGCAGTTAGTCAGTCAGTCTCGGTCAGTCAGTGAGTCAGTCAGTCAGTATCAGTGAGTCAGTCTGTCAGTCAGGCAGTATCAGTCAGGCAGTAAGACTCCGCTCGACAGAACTCCGATAGCCTAATGGCTAGACCGCTGGTCTTCCAAGCGAGTGGCCTGGGTTCGTGTCCCAGCCGGAGCGAATATCTTCAATGTATATATTTCTTTTCTAATTTGAAAATTCTTTTTTTTTTCAATTTCTTTCCTTTGCAATTATTGATTATTTATGTAGGGAAGAAAATTCTGAGTCAGTTTATTTTTTCGACACGAAGATTTCAAAGTGTTTAAATAAACAATTACCAAGGTGCATTTTTTGTTTTTATTATATTTAAAACTCCCACCGACAGAGCTCCCATAGACTAATGGCTAGAGTGTCAGGCTTCCAAGCGAGTGGCCCTGGGTTCGAGTCCCAGCCTGAACGAAAATCTTCAATGTATACTTTTAGTTTCTAATTTGAAATTCCTTCTTTTTTTTTAAATTTTTCTCTTTTGCGAATATTGATTATTTATGTAGGGAGAAAAATTCTGAGTCAGTTTAATTATTCGACCTGTAAATTTCAAAGTGTTTGAATCAATAATTACCAAGGTGCATTTTTTGTTTTTATTATATTTAAGACTTCCATCGACAGAGCTCCGATAGCCTAATGGCTAGACCGTTGGGTTCCAAGCGCGTGGTACTGGGTTCGAGTCCCGGCCGGAACGAAAATCTTCCATGTATATATTTCTCTTCTAATTTGAATATTCTTTTTTTTTTCAATTTCTTTCTTTTGCAAATATGGATTATTTATGTACGGAAGAAAATTCTGAGTCAGTTTAATCATTCGACCTTTAGATTTCAAAGATTTTAGATCAGTAATTACTAAGGTGCATTTTTTGTTTTTATTATAATTAAGACACCGATCAACAGAGATCCGATAGTATATTGGCGAGAGCGTTGGGCTTCCATGAGTGTCGCCCTGGGTTCAAATCCCAGCCGGAAAGGAAATCTTAAATGCAAATATTTTTTTCTAATTTTATAATTATTTTTTTTTTATTTTTCCCTTTTGCGAAGTCAGTCAGTCAGTCTGACAGTCAATCAGTCAAGCACTCAGTCATTCAGTCTCAGTCAGTCAGTCCAGTCAGTCAGTCACTCAGTCAGTCAGTTAGTCCTTCAGCCAGTCAGTCAAGCAGTCAGTCATTTAGTCTCAGTCAGTCAGTCATTCAGTCAGTCAGTCAGTCAGTCAGTCAGTCAGTCGGTCAGTCCTGTGCAGTCAGTTAGTCACTAAAGCAGTCAGTCAGTCTCAGTCAGTCAGTCAGTCTCAGTCAGTCAGTCAGTCAGTCTCGGTCAGTCAGTCAGTCAGTCATTTAGTCAGTCAGTCAGTCAGGCAGTCAGTCAGTCGGTCAGCCTTATTCAGTCAGTCTGTCAGTCAGTCAGTCAGTCAGCCTTATTCAGTCAGTCTGTCAGTCATCCTTATTCAGTCAGTCTGTCAGTCAGTCAGTCGGTCAGTCCTGTCCAGTCAGTTAGTCAGTCAAGCAGTCAGTCAGGTAGTCAAGCAGTCAGTCAGTCAGTGTCAGTCAGTCATTTAGTCATTCAGTCAGTCAGTGAAATAGCCAGTCAGAGAGTCAAGCAGTCAGTTAGTCAGTCTCAGTCAGTCAGTTAGTCAGTCAGTCAGTCAGTCAGTCAGTCAGTCCAGTCTCAGTCAGTCAGGCAGTTAGTCAGTCAGTCTCGGTCAGTCAGTGAGTCAGTCAGTCAGTATCAGTGAGTCAGTCTGTCAGTCAGGCAGTATCAGTCAGGCAGTAAGACTCCGCTCGACAGAACTCCGATAGCCTAATGGCTAGACCGCTGGTCTTCCAAGCGAGTGGCCTGGGTTCGAGTCCCAGCCGGAGCGAATATCTTCAATGTATATATTTCTTTTCTAATTTGAAAATTCTTTTTTTTTCAATTTCTTTCCTTTGCAATTATTGATTATTTATGTAGGGAAGAAAATTCTGAGTCAGTTTATTTTTTCGACACGAAGATTTCAAAGTGTTTAAATAAACAATTACCAAGGTGCATTTTTTGTTTTTATTATATTTAAAACTCCCACCGACAGAGCTCCCATAGACTAATGGCTAGAGTGTCAGGCTTCCAAGCGAGTGGCCCTGGGTTCGAGTCCCAGCCTGAACGAAAATCTTCAATGTATACTTTTAGTTTCTAATTTGAAATTCCTTTTTTTTTTAAATTTTTCTCTTTTGCGAATATTGATTATTTATGTAGGGAGAAAAATTCTGAGTCAGTTTAATTATTCGACCTGTAAATTTCAAAGTGTTTGAATCAATAATTACCAAGGTGCATTTTTTGTTTTTATTATATTTAAGACTTCCATCGACAGAGCTCCGATAGCCTAATGGCTAGACCGTTGGGTTCCAAGCGCGTGGTACTGGGTTCGAGTCCCGGCCGGAACGAAAATCTTCCATGTATATATTTCTCTTCTAATTTGAAGATTCTTTTTTTTTTTCAATTTCTTTCTTTTGCAAATATGGATTATTTATGTACGGAAGAAAATTCTGAGTCAGTTTAATCATTCGACCTTTAGATTTCAAAGATTTTAGATCAATAATTACTAAGGTGCATTTTTTGTTTTTATTATAATTAAGACACCGATCAACAGAGATCCGATAGTATATTGGCGAGAGCGTTGGGCTTCCATGAGTGTCGCCCTGGGTTCAAATCCCAGCCGGAAAGGAAATCTTAAATGCAAATATTTTTTTCTAATTTTATAATTCTTTTTTTTTATTTTTCCCTTTTGCGAAGTCAGTCAGTCAGTCTGACAGTCAATCAGTCAAGCACTCAGTCATTCAGTCTCAGTCAGTCAGTCCAGTCAGTCTGTCACTCAGTCAGTCAGTCTCAGTCAGTCAGTCAGTCTCAGTCAGTCAGTTAGTCCTTCAGCCATTCAGTCAAGCAGTCAGTCATTTAGTCTCAGTCAGTCAGTCATTCAGTCAGTCAGTCAGTCAGGCAGTCAGTCAGTCGGTCAGTCGGTCAGTCCTGTGCAGTCAGTTAGTCACTAAAGCAGTCAGTCAGTCTCAGTCAGTCAGTCCAGTCCAGTCTCAGTCAGTCAGTCAGTCAGTCTCGGTCAGTCAGTCAGTCAGTCAGGCAGTCAGTCAGTCGGTCAGCCTTATTCAGTCAGTCTGTCAGTCAGTCAGTCAGTCAGCCTTATTCAGTCAGTCTGTCAGTCATCCTTATTCAGTCAGTCTGTCAGTCAGTCAGTCGGTCAGTCCTGTCCAGTCAGTTAGTCAGTCAAGCAGTCAGTCAGGTAGTCAAGCAGTCAGTCCAGTCCAGTCTCAGTCAGTCAGTCAGTCAGTCTCGGTCAGTCAGTCAGTCAGTCAGGCAGTCAGTCAGTCGGTCAGCCTTATTCAGTCAGTCTGTCAGTCAGTCAGTCAGTCAGCCTTATTCAGTCAGTCTGTCAGTCATCCTTATTCAGTCAGTCTGTCAGTCAGTCAGTCGGTCAGTCCTGTCCAGTCAGTTAGTCAGTCAAGCAGTCAGTCAGGTAGTCAAGCAGTCAGTCAGTCAGTGTCAGTCAGTCATTTAGTCATTCAGTCAGTCAGTGAAATAGCCAGTCAGAGAGTCAAGCAGTCAGTCAGTCAGTCTCAGTCAGTCAGTTAGTCAGTCAGTCAGTCAGTCAGTCAGTCAGTCCAGTCTCAGTCAGTCAGGCAGTTAGTCAGTCAGTCTCGGTCAGTCAGTGAGTCAGTCAGTCAGTATCAGTGAGTCAGTCTGTCAGTCAGGCAGTATCAGTCAGGCAGTAAGACTCCGCTCGACAGAACTCCGATAGCCTAATGGCTAGACCGCTGGTCTTCCAAGCGAGTGGCCTGGGTTCGAGTCCCAGCCGGAGCGAATATCTTCAATGTATATATTTCTTTTCTAATTTGAAAATTCTTTTTTTTTTCAATTTCTTTCCTTTGCAATTATTGATTATTTATGTAGGGAAGAAAATTCTGAGTCAGTTTATTTTTTCGACACGAAGATTTCAAAGTGTTTAAATAAACAATTACCAAGGTGCATTTTTTGTTTTTATTATATTTAAAACTCCCACCGACAGAGCTCCCATAGACTAATGGCTAGAGTGTCAGGCTTCCAAGCGAGTGGCCCTGGGTTCGAGTCCCAGCCTGAACGAAAATCTTCAATGTATACTTTTAGTTTCTAATTTGAAATTCCTTTTTTTTTTAATTTTTCTCTTTTGCGAATATTGATTATTTATGTAGGGAGAAAAATTCTGAGTCAGTTTAATTATTCGACCTGTAAATTTCAAAGTGTTTGAATCAATAATTACCAAGGTGCATTTTTTGTTTTTATTATATTTAAGACTTCCATCGACAGAGCTCCGATAGCCTAATGGCTAGACCGTTGGGTTCCAAGCGCGTGGTACTGGGTTCGAGTCCCGGCCAGAACGAAAATCTTCCATGTATATATTTCTCTTCTAATTTGAAGATTCTTTTTTTTTTTCAATTTCTTTCTTTTGCAAATATGGATTATTTATGTACGGAAGAAAATTCTGAGTCAGTTTAATCATTCGACCTTTAGATTTCAAAGATTTTAGATCAATAATTACTAAGGTGCATTTTTTGTTTTTATTATAATTAAGACACCGATCAACAGAGATCCGATAGTATATTGGCGAGAGCGTTGGGCTTCCATGAGTGTCGCCCTGGGTTCAAATCCCAGCCGGAAAGGAAATCTTAAATGCAAATATTTTTTTCTAATTTTATAATTCTTTTTTTTTATTTTTCCCTTTTGCGAAGTCAGTCAGTCAGTCTGACAGTCAATCAGTCAAGCACTCAGTCATTCAGTCTCAGTCAGTCAGTCCAGTCAGTCAGTCACTCAGTCAGTCAGTTAGTCCTTCAGCCAGTCAGTCAAGCAGTCAGTCATTTAGTCTCAGTCAGTCAGTCATTCAGTCAGTCAGTCAGTCAGGCAGTCAGTCAGTCAGTCAGTCGGTCAGTCCTGTGCAGTCAGTTAGTCACTAAAGCAGTCAGTCAGTCTCAGTCAGTCAGTCAGTCAGTCAGTCCAGTCCAGTCTCAGTCAGTCAGTCAGTCAGTCTCGGTCAGTCAGTCAGTCAGTCAGGCAGTCAGTCAGTCGGTCAGCCTTATTCAGTCAGTCTGTCAGTCAGTCAGTCAGTCAGCCTTATTCAGTCAGTCTGTCAGTCATCCTTATTCAGTCAGTCTGTCAGTCAGTCAGTCGGTCAGTCCTGTCCAGTCAGTTAGTCAGTCAAGCAGTCAGTCAGGTAGTCAAGCAGTCAGTCAGTCAGTGTCAGTCAGTCATTTAGTCATTCAGTCAGTCAGTGAAATAGCCAGTCAGAGAGTCAAGCAGTCAGTCAGTCAGTCTCAGTCAGTCAGTTAGTCAGTCAGTCAGTCAGTCAGTCAGTCAGTCCAGTCTCAGTCAGTCAGGCAGTTAGTCAGTCAGTCTCGGTCAGTCAGTGAGTCAGTCAGTCAGTATCAGTGAGTCAGTCTGTCAGTCAGGCAGTATCAGTCAGGCAGTAAGACTCCGCTCGACAGAACTCCGATAGCCTAATGGCTAGACCGCTGGTCTTCCAAGCGAGTGGCCTGGGTTCGAGTCCCAGCCGGAGCGAATATCTTCAATGTATATATTTCTTTTCTAATTTGAAAATTCTTTTTTTTTTCAATTTCTTTCCTTTGCAATTATTGATTATTTATGTAGGGAAGAAAATTCTGAGTCAGTTTATTTTTTCGACACGAAGATTTCAAAGTGTTTAAATAAACAATTACCAAGGTGCATTTTTTGTTTTTATTATATTTAAAACTCCCACCGACAGAGCTCCCATAGACTAATGGCTAGAGTGTCAGGCTTCCAAGCGAGTGGCCCTGGGTTCGAGTCCCAGCCTGAACGAAAATCTTCAATGTATACTTTTAGTTTCTAATTTGAAATTCCTTCTTTTTTTTTAAATTTTTCTCTTTTGCGAATATTGATTATTTATGTAGGGAGAAAAATTCTGAGTCAGTTTAATTATTCGACCTATAAATTTCAAAGTGTTTGAATCAATAATTACCAAGGTGCATTTTTTGTTTTTATTATATTTAAGACTTCCATCGACAGAGCTCCGATAGCCTAATGGCTAGACCGTTGGGTTCCAAGCGCGTGGTACTGGGTTCGAGTCCCGGCCGGAACGAAAATCTTCCATGTATATATTTCTCTTCTAATTTGAATATTCTTTTTTTTTTCAATTTCTTTCTTTTGCAAATATGGATTATTTATGTACGGAAGAAAATTCTGAGTCAGTTTAATCATTCGACCTTTAGATTTCAAAGATTTTAGATCAGTAATTACTAAGGTGCATTTTTTGTTTTTATTATAATTAAGACACCGATCAACAGAGATCC
The DNA here is from genome assembly GCF_026930045.1 of Uloborus diversus. NCBI lineage: Eukaryota > Metazoa > Arthropoda > Arachnida > Araneae > Uloboridae > Uloborus > Uloborus diversus. The sequence goes on from NW_026558629.1 coordinate 143,509, forward strand.
GATAGTATATTGGCGAGAGCGTTGGGCTTCCATGAGTGTCGCCCTGGGTTCAAATCCCAGCCGGAAAGGAAATCTTAAATGCAAATATTTTTTTCTAATTTTATAATTATTTTTTTTTTATTTTTCCCTTTTGCGAAGTCAGTCAGTCAGTCTGACAGTCAATCAGTCAAGCACTCAGTCATTCAGTCTCAGTCAGTCAGTCCAGTCAGTCAGTCACTCAGTCAGTCAGTTAGTCCTTCAGCCAGTCAGTCAAGCAGTCAGTCATTTAGTCTCAGTCAGTCAGTCATTCAGTCAGTCAGTCAGTCAGGCAGTCAGTCAGTCAGTCAGTCGGTCAGTCCTGTGCAGTCAGTTAGTCACTAAAGCAGTCAGTCAGTCTCAGTCAGTCAGTCAGTCTCAGTCAGTCAGTCAGTCAGTCTCGGTCAGTCAGTCAGTCAGTCATTTAGTCAGTCAGTCAGTCAGGCAGTCAGTCAGTCGGTCAGCCTTATTCAGTCAGTCTGTCAGTCAGTCAGTCAGTCAGCCTTATTCAGTCAGTCTGTCAGTCATCCTTATTCAGTCAGTCTGTCAGTCAGTCAGTCGGTCAGTCCTGTCCAGTCAGTTAGTCAGTCAAGCAGTCAGTCAGGTAGTCAAGCAGTCAGTCAGTCAGTGTCAGTCAGTCATTTAGTCATTCAGTCAGTCAGTGAAATAGCCAGTCAGAGAGTCAAGCAGTCAGTTAGTCAGTCTCAGTCAGTCAGTTAGTCAGTCAGTCAGTCAGTCAGTCAGTCAGTCTAGTCTCAGTCAGTCAGGCAGTTAGTCAGTCAGTCTCGGTCAGTCAGTGAGTCAGTCAGTCAGTATCAGTGAGTCAGTCTGTCAGTCAGGCAGTATCAGTCAGGCAGTAAGACTCCGCTCGACAGAACTCCGATAGCCTAATGGTTAGACCGCTGGTCTTCCAAGCGAGTGGCCTGGGTTCGAGTCCCAGCCGGAGCGAATATCTTCAATGTATATATTTCTTTTCTAATTTGAAAATTCTTTTTTTTTTCAATTTCTTTCCTTTGCAATTATTGATTATTTATGTAGGGAAGAAAATTCTGAGTCAGTTTATTTTTTCGACACGAAGATTTCAAAGTGTTTAAATAAACAATTACCAAGGTGCATTTTTTGTTTTTATTATATTTAAAACTCCCACCGACAGAGCTCCCATAGACTAATGGCTAGAGTGTCAGGCTTCCAAGCGAGTGGCCCTGGGTTCGAGTCCCAGCCTGAACGAAAATCTTCAATGTATACTTTTAGTTTCTAATTTGAAATTCCTTTTTTTTTAAAATTTTTCTCTTTTGCGAATATTGATTATTTATGTAGGGAGAAAAATTCTGAGTCAGTTTAATTATTCGACCTGTAAATTTCAAAGTGTTTGAATCAATAATTACCAAGGTGCATTTTTTGTTTTTATTATATTTAAGACTT